>NC_080170.1:90405716-90705716 GCF_950295315.1 Erinaceus europaeus | reverse complement strand
TGGAAACAACCTAAGCTCCCAGTGTTAGGCAAATAGATTATAAAAATAACATGGTGTACATACACGCATGCACACGCACACAGAGTGGAGAGTAATCACCTAAAAACAAAGGTGTAGCAACATGGAATGAACCTTGATGGCATTATGTAATGAAAATACGTCCAATAGTTAAAGACAAATAACATTCTCTATGTGGAATCTAAAAACAAACACAGAAATCAGATACAAGGACCAGGCAGTGGTGCACCTGGTTAAGTGCACACATTAAGGTGTGCAAGGACCAGGGTTCAAAAACCTGGTCCCCACCAGCGGGGGGGGGGGGGGGGGAGCTTCGTGAGTGTTGAAGCAGGGCTGCAGTTGTCTCTCTGTCTCTTTCTTGCTCTATTTCCCTCTTCCCTTTCAATTTCTGTCTTTATATAGTAATAAATAATAAAAATATTCTTAAAAAGTTAAAAATATAAATCAGATACAGATGGTAATTCTCAGAAGTAGAGGCTGGGATCTGGTAAAATGTGTAAAGCCAGTCAAGCAGTACAAACCTCTAGTTATAAAATAAAAGATTCATGAAAATGAGAGTGCAATGTGCAGCATGATGTATAATAATATATAATACCAGTATCTTATATTATATTGGAAGTTGCTGAACATAAATTTCTGAATTAACAAGAAAAAATTGTATTCCTTTGTATGGTCATATATGTTAACCAAACTCTTTTGGAGATCATTTAGGGTGAATTCCTAATGGACTGTATCAGAGCAGAACCAAAGACTCAGAAGGGGGAAGGGAGGAATACTAAGGGATGTTGGGGGACCTAACTCTCCCTGGTGGAGGAGGATGAACTGGGCAATAGTACACCCAGTAGGGTGCACACATTGCCATGTACGAGGACCCAGGTTCAAGTATCTGTTCCCACTTGCAAAAAGGAAGCAGTGCTACAGGTATCTCTCTCTGCCTCTATCTCCCCTGATTCTCAATTTTTCCGTCTCTATCAAGAGGAAAACAGAAAAAAGAGAGAGAAAAAGAGAGAAAGGAAGAAATAGAGGGGGGAAAACCGGAAAAATAGGAGGAGGAGGAACAAGGGGAGGAAGAGAAAAAGAAGAGGAAAAGAAGAAGGAAGGAAGGAAGGAAGGAAGGAAGGAAGGAAGGAAGGAAGGAAGGAAGGAAGGAAGGCCCACCAACTTTGGTGAAATGTGGAAAGGTTCCCTGTGACAATAAAAATCCTGTAAATCAAGATTTCTTCAATAAAGTGAGATTATAATTGAAAAAAAATTAAATCATTGTATCTACTCCTGAATTGAATATAGTATATATTAATTACATCTAAATTACATTAAATAAGAATAGTTATAATTAATTTATTATAATATTGAAAAATACTTCATTGCCAATAGTAAAAATCAACTACATATATGCCTATAATAATCCAAAATTAATTATTGTGAGAATCCCAATAGCTAAAATTAAACACATGAATAATTTCAGATTTTTTTCATAATGAATTCTATAGTGCATCCCCAAAGTTTACCATCAAGCACAGATTTCTCACTCCTATTTAAAACAATTCTTCAAAGAACTTCTGCTTTTGTTTCTTTACTTGTCAAAGGCAGAAGAGTTAGAAGGTTAGTATTTGAAGCAAGACAATATCTGTAAATTCCTTTTCTTGACTTAACATCACACAATAGTTGTCTTAGACTATCAAAAAATCCTCTTCCATTGAATTTTCAGAATTAGTTTTTCTTTCCATATTTTTACTGAGTCTTCAATGTACCAAGCAATGACCACAATATAGTCTAGTAAACATAGTCTAGTAAACATAACATCCAATTTACTTTTCTCACAACTCATTCTCCCCCCCCCACCCATGCCTTATTTGTTTTTCAGTTGGAGGTGATTAAGTTTTAAAGCAAAAAACGTAAATCCCATTATTGAAGATAAATACTTCTTACCTGCCACAACAACTTCTGGAGCATATAAATATCCATGTCAAATGCAACATTAAATATAATTACTGGTGTAAACATACCAAAAAATAATTCTGGATTCATCCATTGTATGGCATCTACATATTTCCGGACCTAATAATATAAATATAAGATATTTCCCCCTTTATCCACTTCACTACTGGGATAGAATAGAATGCATTCTATCCACCCCTATCTCCAGTAAAAGAAAAAAAAATAAGACAGTACAGTAAATCTCAAAGTCTTAACTCTTGGGATTTTCATCATATTATCACCAACAACAGTGAATACTTAAATGCATGTCTCTACACCCATTCTTTTAAAATAACAGCTACTGAAAGTGCATAATAGGAGTACTGAATATTATAAAGGAGATTTTATAATATTTATAATATAAAATATAAGTATTTTATAATATTTATAAAGTTTTATAATGGTGGGGGGGATCAGTGGTGCACCTGGCCGAGCACACTTAGTACTATGTGCAAGGATCCATGTAAGGAACCAGGTTCAAGCCCAGCTCCCCACCTGCAGGGGGGATGCTTCACAAGCGGTGAAGCAGATTTGAAGGTGTCTTTCTCTCTCCCTGTCTCTCCCACCTCTCAATTTTTCTTTGTTCTACCCAATAATAATAGTAATAGAAGGCCTTGAAGAGCAGCAAAGGCTTGGTAGTGCCAGCATGGAACCCCAGCAATAAGGTTGAAGGTAAAATGAAACAAATGTTTCAAGATAACAAGAGAAGGAGATTTCAAACAGGTTTATTGTCACGCACAAAACACATTAAAGCATAAGCTATTATTCAAAATTCTGTAAACTACAAATGATTATCCGTCTTGTATATGGGAAATATGTACAGAAGAATGGCAGGAATAAAGGCTGGAAAGTTACTACAGTTTGTGAAATAACTACTTGTGTGTATCCAAAAACTTTTTGATACTTCTAAAACTCATTATGAATATCCATCTATATTCATTTAGTAAGGAAATACTGAGCTTTTTCTATGTTGTTGTATCTTTCAATTTGAAGAATAATTCTCCATTGGTCTTTTCTATTTCTCCATTTCTTAGGAGAGGAAGTAGTGCCTACCACCCTTTGGATATTTCTTTGTTTCATTTTCTTTTCATTATCTGTGATTAATAGTGGTTTACAAGATTGTAAAGTTACGGGGTAGATAGTTACATACTACACCCACTGCCAAAGTTCTGTGCCCCGACCCTCCCAGTCATAATCACCCTCATTTTCACAAAGGTTAAGTTCTATTTTTGAGTGTTTAGATGCATTTAACTTTTTCATGTTTAACTTTTTCTTTTACCCATGTCATCTGGCACAATCCATATCATAATCATTAATCAGCTTGGAGAAGAGTGATGAGATAAATATTTTAATCCAATTTATCTTTTTTAAAATTATCTTTATTTATTTATTGGAAAGAGATAGCGAGAAATCGAGAAGGAAGGGGAACATAGAGAGGGAGAGAGACAGAGAGACACCTGCTGCCCTGCTTTACCACTCACAAAGCTTTCCCCCTGCAGATGGAGACCAGGGATTCGAACCCAAGTCCTTGGGCATTGTAACATGTGACCTCAACCAGGTGCACCACCACTTGGCCCTTTAAACCAATTTCTTAAGCCACCTTTTTATTTCATTAATATTGAATATAATGTGAAATAATCTTACTTACTTTACCTACCTCATCAGATGTAAAACTTAGGATTTCAAAACTGCATCCAATTAAAAATAATACCACAGGAAGAGGAACTGGAAAGTCTTTTAAGTATAGGTTCAAGAATGCTGTAAAAATATATATATTTCCAGAGAGACAGTAAAATATCATATCCATAAATATTTAGTGCAACACAATTTTTTAATAGTGTGACTAATAAAAAATGTTTCCTTACTCGCTGCCTATATTTCTGCATTTGAACATCCCCCCAAAACATTTAAACACATAGAATCAGTGTAATTGTTATCCCACTCGGATTCTGCCTTACTTTTTCTATGAAATATCTCATTTCATTAGAATCATTAGTAAATATTGATGTTTAATCACTGACTCTTGGGTCATTACTATTGTTAGTAGTTTTGTGTATATATTAAGTTAGACAGTAATTACTACAGCAGTTCTGAAATGAAAGAATAATTGAGCTTTACAAATATATGGGCCATAGTAAAATGTTTGACTACTCATTTGATAAATTCAGATAAGATAGTTCATTTTGATTGTGTTAAATGGATTGAGAGAAATTATGCCAATAATTAGAAAGTAAACTATGCTCCTGGTTCTTTGTTATTACTTTAAAATAAGTCAAGAGATTTCATGACAGTTCAGCATTTTCCATAGATAATCAAATTCAGTCCATTTATAATAACAACTGTCTCCCCCGTCCTCCTACCCCACCTCATTCATGAAAAAATGGGATTTAAAGATTTAGAAAACCTATCACTCTGACAGTTTTTTTTCCTAAATGAAGAGTACACAAAGGCTAGCTTTAAAGTGTCAGTTGAACTATATCATATGATAATGAAACAAGCAAAATTCTTGTCTTCTACTTATCTGCTTCAATTATTCCCGTCGCTTAAATCTAACCACAAGTCAGCAGGTTAGGAGGGTGTGACTTCTTTGAACACAATAGAGATGGAGAATATCGATCAAATTCTACATGTGTCTTTTAGGTGGCAGATTTTTATTAAATGTATTTGATTAAAATCTTGGCATAAAGATGAGTTTAAGCACAAAAATTCAATTTTCTGTTACTTTCACTAATTTACCTTAATCCCTAATGATGGCACTTATAAGATATATAAAAGAATATTTTTCTAAATCAAGAAAGTTATACCTACCTCCAATTGCACTGATCAAAGACACTACCAGAATAACTCCAGGGAGGGCCTGAGAATCATTCAAGAATACCATCCTTACAAAGTCCACCCATGAGCTACTATTTACTTGATTAAGAAAAAACAATTGAGGAAGATTGGGAGTTGCAGTTGTATCCATCTTGCCGAGTCTCAGTTGTGTCAAACTCTTAAGACTTTGAATGAAACTCACATACAAAGGAATGTCAAGATTTGCCTTCTAGGTAGTATGGTAATGCATTTCTGGAAGAAAAAAAAAAAAAGCAAAACACACACACAATGTATATTTCCTTAGTTATTTTTAGCAATATCTAAAGGTTTGACAAAATTGGGGTGCCTCCTCTTTCTTTTTTTTTTAATTATTATTTTTTATTTAAGAAAG
The DNA here is from genome assembly GCF_950295315.1 of Erinaceus europaeus. Classification (NCBI taxonomy): domain Eukaryota; kingdom Metazoa; phylum Chordata; class Mammalia; order Eulipotyphla; family Erinaceidae; genus Erinaceus; species Erinaceus europaeus. Next base: position 90,700,516 of record NC_080170.1, on the reverse strand, counting down.
GATTAATTAACAAAACCATAGGGTAGGAGGGGTACAACTCCACACAATTCCCACCACCCAATCTCCATATCCCACCCCCTCCCCCGATAGCTTTCCCACTCTCTATCCCTCTGGGAGCATGGACCCAGGGTCATTGTGGGTTGCAGAAGGTAGAAGGTCTGGCTTCTGTAATTGCTTCCCCGCTGAACATGGTGCCTCCTCTTTCTATAATGCTTTTGAATTATACAGGAATAGAAAAATACAACCCTCATGTTGTAGAAACTAGCCAGTGTCACCACTGTATGTTCAGATACAGTGCCAAATACCAATAAACTGTTATTTACTCAACACTAAATGAATAGCTGCTTATTATGCATACTTTCATTTGAAATGCATATGCAAACCAGCTTTCAAAGGCAGTCTTTCAATTACTGCCTCTTATATCTTAGTTACATATTAGGCTGTCAGAAAAGTTATGCAAAACTGCAACATGATTTTGCTGACAACCCAATAGTTGGGTTCATTTTTATATGACATATTCTACATATGGTTTATTAAGCTTTGTCTACTTGGTACTGTATCACCAACATTAAAATAGTCTTTTAAATAACATTTGCAAAGGTCAATACATATTAACATAGATGTAAAAACCCGTTATTATATCATTTCTCTCACTTGATTTTCTAGAAATCTCCTGTGGCACTACAGTCTTATGCCCAATGATTCTAATTTAAATCAGTCTGGTTTACAGTCTAGGAACCCTAGGCAGTATAAGTAACCAAAGTTAACAACCACTGTGATTCACCAAATTTTGTTTTCCTTTAGTGTATTTTGGATTATTTTTTCTTTCTTTTGCCTTCAAGGTTGTTGCTGTGGCTCAGAGAGAAATTGAGAGGGGGGAGGGGGAGAGAGAGGAAAAGAGACAGAGTGACACCTGCATACCTGCTTCACCACTTGTGAAGTGACCTCCCTACAGAAGGGAAGCTGAGAGCTTGAACTGGGGTCCTTGTGCTGGTCCTTGCACTTATTCACTTAACCGGATGTGCCACCGCCTGGCCCGGTTACTTTGGAATTCTTTAGCTTTACTTTTATTCTAGCAAGAGCACAAGGTAGACGTGGAAGTCTTATGGTAATGTAAGTAATGGAGCAAAGTAACTTAAAGGCATCCCTATAGACAGAAATTCTCAACTATGGTTACATATTGGACTCATGGATGCTGGGGTGGGGACCACTTACAGAATTTAAATGAATTGATTCTGGGTGCAGCCTTGGTATTGGGGGTTTTAAAGCTTCTAGTTACTCTACTGAGCAATAACTGTTCTAGAAGTCCAGGTGATTAGGGGGAAATATTGTGGTATATATTAATAGATTAGTGATGAATGCTTCTAGCTATCACTGAACTGAAATGTCACTTAGTAACTTGCTAAATGTTGGTCAAAATTAAGTGTTCTGGAGCAAATGAACTTGTATCAAAAATATATTTTTTTTGTATCACAGTTATGTATCCCTATATCCCTTTAGAATTTAATATAGACAAGTAGTCTATGGATCTTCAAACTGAAAGTACAGACACATGTGGTTGTAGTAATTTTTTTCATTCATAAAAGTCTTTGTTTGAGAACTATAATAAATGCTTACATATTCAATCCTAATAAATTTCTCTCAGGAAAAAATGAACTTATACCAAGCATTGATTATTTTTTGAATCAAGTTCAACAGAACTTAAATTAACTGTGAATTGATTACTTTTTGAATCAAGTTCAACAGAACTTAAATAACTGTGAATTGATTATTTTTTGAATCAAGTTCAACAGAACTTAAATAACTGTGAATATATGACAAGACACCGAATTGGAGATTAAAATATCCTGTATCCCAAATCCTCATAATTAAATTTTCCCCCAAAGAAAATATGTCTTAATAGATAAATTCAACTATTACTCTAGTTTAATATTTAAACAGATATGAGTAAAGATGTAGTGTCTGTGTCTCATTAAGAAAAATGAATGAGGGGATTGAACTGTTATGTGGAAAACTGAGAAATGTTATGCATGTACAAACTGTCATATTTTACTGTCAACTATATACCCAATAAAGAAATTAAAAAAGAAAAAAAGAAAAAAAAATGACTGAGGTCCAGGGAGATAGCATAGTGGGTATGAAAAAGAGCTTCATACCCAAGACTCTGAGAGCCCATCTTCAATCCCTAACACCACCATAAACAAGAATTGAGTAGTGATCTGGGGGAAAAAAAGGAGAAGAAGAAAGAAAGAAAACGTATTGGTTTGTGTTGAAACTACCATAAAGTTTTCCTATATCAATTTCTCAATAAATAATGCCACAATTCTCTGTGTGTATGGAGATGATGAAAGGCTGTTTTCTCATAAAATGGCCCGCAAATTTATCCTTAGCTGTCTGCAAGCCTTGAGAAATTATTTTTATGGAGTGGAAGTACTACATTGTGTAGGAATTAAAGGACAATAGCATATTAGAGTACTATGAGTTGTGTTAATGCTATGATATCCCAGTAATCTTCACAAACTTCAAGGCTCTTGCTTAATGATTGAGGAAAGATAAACACTGGGGTTGGGTTGTCTCTTCCAGAGACGATGAGAAAGAAAGCACAAAATGGAAGGACAATTTCCTGAAGAGAAAGCCAGGAATACACTCACCATCTAGCACCACAGGAAAAGTATCTCTGTCTGATCTGTAATAGGTGAAATGTTCACCTTAGAACAGTCAAAACCAACAGCTGTCTCACTGACAGTTACTTGCTCCAAGTCCCTCCCCTAGTCTACACCCATTGGCTTTGGTTCATAATCCCTGACTTGATTGGTTGATGAGATACAGTTCTGAAACTGAATCTTTTTGGATTACAAGTATTTCCAGAGTGTGGTCACAAGAGAATACTACAAAATGAAATAATATATATGTATGGATATATGTTAATATGTGTGTTTATATAATTGAGACAACAAAAAACTGCACAAAGAAATAAAAATGAAAGTTTGAAATTTCTTAAAAATATTTATTTTGAAAAGTCCCTTTTTATGGTTTGCTGTACAGTACCCAGTATCTTGTATATAGCTGTGCTATTGGATGCCTCTAATCTACTTGGTCTAGGCTTTTGAGAGAGTCCGCATATCAAATACATAGCCTATATATTAAAAAGATTCAGTTTGTCTTTTGAGAAACTTTGAGACATACAATTGATTTCCCCCTCTCATATTAATTAACTACTGATTTATATGTCTGCATTTTGCTAGGAGTGTACATAAACACCATTCCCACCACCAAAGGACTGTGACCCATCCCTCCCGCCCACTCCCACCCCCCACTGGTCCAGGAAGCTGCATGTCTACCCCTCATCACTGGGTTTTTACTTTGGTGCCCTACTTACAATTTGATCAGGTCCTGCTTTTAGTTTCCCTTTCAGATCTTCTTAGTCAGCTTCTGTTGATGAGTGAGATCATGTGTGATGATAATATTAACTATCGATTGTCTTTTTGAACCCTAAGACAGCAGGAACCTCACATCTCCACTATAGAGCCCCTACTTCCCCCAGTCCTGGAACCCTTGGATAGGGCCCACTTTCCCGTATGCATCTCCCAATCCAAACCAAATAATATTGCATCCGCCGATCACAACCTAACCAAAGCAACGATTGCCACCTCAACATGCTTCACCTCAGACTGTATCCAGAGACTTCACGTGTGGAATGACAACCCTTCAACTTCATTACTCGGGTGAGACCTTTCCTTTTATAGTACACTCTAATTTCATCTCAGGTAGTTCACTTTCTAACAAAGTCCCATAATCTAGATATACACCAGTTTCTGTGAGAGAGAGATTATGTGCACACGTATCCATAAACTACTGCAAAATATATACCTGAAAGCAGAATTACACTAGAGTTTGCAGTGAGTACCTCCCTAACACTTCCTCTCCACTATTCCAAGCTTGGGATCCATGATTGCTCAACAAATTGTTTGGCTTCATATGTTAACTCTCTTTTCAATCACCAGGTTCCAGATGCCACCAGGATGCTGGCTAGGCTTCCCTGGATTGAAGACCCCACCAATGTGTCCTGGAACTCAGCTTCCCCAGAGACACACCTTACTAGGGAAAGAGAGAGGCAGACTGGGAGTATGGACCGACCAGTCAACGCCCATGTTCAGCGGGGAAGCAATTACAGAAGCCAGACCTTCTACCTTCTGCAACCCTCAACGACCCTGGGTCCATGCTCCCAGAGGGCTAGAGAATGGGAAAGCTACCATGGGAGGGGGTAGGTTATGGGGATTGGGTGGTGGGAATTATGTGGAGTTGTACCCCTCCTACCTTATGTTTTTGTTCACTAATCCTTTCTTAAATAAAAAATTTTAAAAAATATATTTATTTCCTGTTGTTGCCCTTGTTGTTTTATTGTTGGAGTTATTATTGTTGTTGTTATTGAGGTTGTCGTTGTTGGATAGGATAGAAATGGAGAGAGGAGTGAAAGACGGAGAGGAGGAGAGAAAGACACCTGCAGACCTGCTTCACCGCTTTTGAAGTGAACCCCTCCCCCCCCAACCCCGCAGGTGGGGAACCAGGGGCTCGAACCAGGATCATTACACTGGTCCTTGTGCTTCGCACCATGTGTGCTTAACCCACTGGCTACCACCCAACTCCCAGAGAAATTTTTAAATTTGATGAGTTACCCCCACTAGGGAAAGAAGAAATCGGCTAGGAGTATGAATTGACCTGCTAACATCTATGTCCAACAAAGAAAAAATTATTGAAGCCAAACCTTCTACCTTCTGCACACTCAAAAGAATTTTGATCTTTATTCCCAGAGGGGGAGAATGCTAGGGAGAAGATCGTCTCTGAAACCCAATTCCATCAGGACCCTGAGAGAGAAGAGGAAAAAAAAAAAAAAGACATTCAGAAGTAATAATAGGTGTAGGTGTAGGTGTAGGTGTGACTTAGAAAGAAAGAGAAAAGGAGTCGGGAGTCGGGCTGAAGCGCAGCGGGTTAAGCCCACGTGGCACAAAGCGCAAGGACCAGTTTAGGGATCCTGGTTCGAGCCCCCGGCTCCCCACCAGCAGGGGAGTCGCTTCACAAGGGGTGAAGCAGGTTTGCAGGTGTCTTTCTCTCCCCCTCTCTGTCTTCCCCTCCTCTATCCATTTCTCTCTTTAAAAAAAAAGAGAAAAAGAGAGAAGACAGAACCATAGAAAAAATGGGGGAAAATTGGAGCCAGGTAGTGGTGCACCTGGTTGAGTGCACAATGTTATGGTGTGTAAAGACCTGGGTTCAAGCCCCTGGTCCTCACCAGCAGGGGGAAAGCTTCATGAGTGGTGAAGTGGGGCAGCAAGCGTCTCTCTCCCTTTGTCTCCCTTCCCTCTGATTTCTGACTGTATCCAATAAATAAAGGTAATAAATTTAAAAAATTAAAATTAAAAAGAAAGAAAATTGGGGGCAATGTATAGAGACAGACAGATAATTATAGAAATAACAGTAAATCCATATCTGTAATCTTGAAAGAACCTCTGCAATTTCTGATGGCAGGAATGGGGACACAGAACTCTGGTGGTGGGAATAGTGTGGACTTATACCTCTGTTATTTTGTAAATTACTAATAAAAGAATAGAATGTTAAGACCATCAGTAAAAAAAATTGATGAGTTACAGTTTAGCAGTTTATCTCTTGATGCTGCTCTTGTTTTTGATGTCAGATTTAAAACTAGTTAATTAATTAGCTATTCTATCTAATCCAAGATCATGCAAATTTGCAGCAATGTTTTGTCTGTTTGCTTTTCACATCACCCTGGCTTCCCTGCTCTAGGTGGACTTTTTCAAATAGGAAGAAAAAGGAAAAAAAAAAATTCTTTTTTCAATCTTTTAACAATTCACCAGAGAGGAGACTCAGGATATCACCCATGTGCAATATGACTTTTTTTTTTAATTCAGAAAGAAAGAAAGAGAGAGAAGAGGGAGGCAGAGAGAGATTTAAAAAAAAAAATCAGAGACAACTCAATTAGCAGGTAAGCCATTTCCCAGCCTCTGGAATTACCTTCTCGATTTCACATTGCACTATTTATTTATAAAGTATAGAAACATAACTGATTTTTATGTAGTAAAGTAAGTTATAACCTCATTTACTAGCTCTAATGAGTCTTGTAGCATTTTAGTGTCACTAAGTATAAAATTATGTAAATCATCAGAAGATAAAAATTGTTTTTCTGTTTCTAGCTTGGTTGTCCCTCTTTTTCTTTTGCCTAATTGCATGGGTCAACCTCCTAACAAATGATCAAATAGAAGTGATAAGAGTAGACATTTGTGCTTTGTCTCTAAACCTAGGAGGAAATCTTTTAGTCATCTGCCATTACTTAAGAAGTTAATTGTGTATTTTTTCATTATTATCTTTATTAGTTTATTAGTTTGAGTTAATTTTCTTTTATTCTAGTTTGTTAACTGTTTTTATTAAAATAAAGTTTCAATTTTGAGTACTTTACTTGCTTTTATTTAGAAGCATATGTGTTTTTCCCCTGCATTGTATCTTTCTTTTTTTTTAACATTTTGATAGGTAAGTTTTCAAGGCCTGTTCATGGAATTATAGTACAGCTATAAAACAGCACACAAGTAACTTTGAGAAAATCAGGGCTAAGGAGACAGCATAATGGTCATGCAATGTACTCCCATGTCTGGGACTCTGAAGTCCAGGGTTTAATCTCTAGCACAAACAAAAAGCCAGATCTCTGTGTGTCCCATTCTCTCTCTTGTTAAAATAAAATATATAAAAAAGAAAATCCACAGGCTTCAAATTTTAAATTGAATTGAAAAATAAATTAAGCAAGTAAAAAATTCTAGAGAAAGGAGCTTGTCAAACTTCACTGGAGATTCAGAGTGCCAACACATGAAAAGGTGCACAAAGTCACTGATATCAGAGAAATGCAAATAAAGACAATAATGAAATACCACTTTACACCTGTGAGAATGTCATGCATTATAAAGGGCAGTTAATACAAATATTGGAGAGGATATGTGGATAAAGAGACACTTCTGCCCTGCTGGTGGGAATGTACATTGGTCCAACCTTTGTGGAAAACAGTCTGGAGATTTCTCAGAACACTGGAAATGGACCTGCCCTATGCCCCAGAAATTTCTCTCTTGGAGATTTATCCAAAGGAAACAAAAGCACCTATCAGAAGAAGTATTTGTGTACCTATGTTCATAATAGCACAATTTGTAATAGCCAAAACATGGAAGCAAGCAGATAAGTTGGCTAAAAAAAAAGGTGGTATCCAAATGTTTTGCAATACTACTCAGCTGTTAAAAATGCTGAAGTTGGGAGTTGGGCAGTAGCACAGCGGTTAAGCGCAGGTGGCGCAAAGCACAATGACGGGTGAGAGGATCCCAGTTCAAGCCCCCGGCTCCCCAGCTGCAGAGGAGTCGTTTCACAAGCGGTGAAGCAGGTCTGCAGGTGTCTATCTTTATACTCTTCCCTCTCTATCTCCCCCTCCTCTCTCCATTTCTCTCTGTCCTATCCTACAATGAAGACATCAATAACAACAACAATAATAACTACAACAATAAAACAACAAGGGCAAAAACAAAGGGAAAATGAATAAATAAATATTTAAAAAATGCTGAAGTCAAACGACAATATACCACCATGCTAGAGAACCTGGAAGAAATCCAAGAATTCCTAGAAACATATATCCTTCTAAAACTGCACCAAGAAGAACTACAAAACCTAAGCAGAACAGTCACAGATAAAGAAATTGAAACAGTTATTAAGAAACTTCCCAGCAATAAAAGTCCAGGAATGGATGGCTTTACAAATGAGTTCAACAGAACCTTCAGAAAACAGTTAGTACCTTTACTTTTAGAGCTTTTCCAAAAGATTGAAGGCACAAGAATACTCCCTCCCATCTTCTATGAAGACAACATCACCTGATACCAAAAGCAGACAAGGACACAACAAAAAAAGAAAACTACAGACCAATATCTCTTCTTCTTCTTCTAGCGTTTGCCCTTCTTCTGTAGCCAGTCAACAGGTCAGGTTGAAAGCTGTCAGGAGCTGCTTGTTATTGGCTTTGAAAGTGACTGGGATCCATGTGGATTCAGTCGGCTAGGAAGGATCGTTAGTTTCCCCAATGAATGGGTACTCACGGGATCAACCTGTTAATGCTAGTGTCTAGTGAGGAAGCAATTACAGAAGCCAGACCTCCCACCTTCTGCACCCCATAAAGGTCTTTGGTCCATACTCCCAGAGGTTAAGAATAGGGAAGCGTCCAATGGATGGGGATGGGATATGGAACTCCAGTGGTGAGAATTGTGTTGAATTATATTCCACAGTCTTGTCATTCATTATGAAATCACTAATAAAAGGGGATGAGTGGTGGGTTGAGTGTACATGTTAAATCACAAATAAAAAATGATGAAGTCATCTTCTTTGTATCATCTTGGATGGAACTAGAAGACACCATGCTAAGTGAGGCAAGCCAAACAGAGAAGGAAAAATGCCACATAATTTCACTTATAAGTGGGATGTAATAAATAGGGGGCCAGGAGGGAAAACAGAAAGTGAAATGTGAGTTGAGCATGATTATTGCATCAAAGGTCTCTAAGGAAAGAGGGCAGGGGAGGTGTGGAAGAGAATTGTGAGTTTCTAGTATATAATTTGTACCCACATACCAATGACTAAATTTTTTATTAGTGATTTGACATTGATTTAAAAAATTACATGTCAACAGGGATATAATTCCACCCTGTTCCCACCACTAGAGTTCTGAATCCCAAGTCCCTCCACTGCAAACTGCCACAGTTCTGCCAAGGTTGCAGATATGGATTAAGCATCATCTCTACAACTATCCATCTATATTTATACATACTTGCCCCTTTTTTTCTTCCAGATCCTCTCTACCAATCCTTTCTACCCCTCCAAGGTACACATAACCCTATTACTACATCCAAATATTTCTCTTTGTCATCCCCCTCTCTCTGGGACCTGATAGTGCCAGAATTCAGAGCCCTCTTATCATTTTTCCCTATCATTTCTCCCCCACTGGGAGCATGGATCAAACTTGTTTTGGGGGTGCAGAAGGTAGGAGTTATGGCCTCTATAATTGCTTCTCCATGAAAACTGGGCATTGGCAGGTAAAGTCATACCCCCAGCCTGTTTCTGTCTTTCCCTAATGGGGTAGGGATCTGGAGAGGTCAAGCTCCAGGACACATTGGTGAGGTCCTCAGCCTGCAGAAGTCAAGGTAGAATCACAGTCATCAGTGACTGCATTGTAAAGCATTAACATCCCCAATAAAAAAGGAAGGCTATCATTCTATAAAAGTAGTTAATGAACAACCCAAAATGTATTATGTTCAAACTATTTAAAAAAGTAAATTGCTTTTAGTGCTTGAGTTTGGGTAGGAAATGAAGTATGAGGACTTTACCGTCAAATTTTGTGCAGTTTTCATTTCATCCCATTCTCCAGTTTCTCATGCTTCCTCTCTGGGTACAGGAATCAGGTAACTTTTTACTTTTTTCTTTAAACTGTTTAAGTTGGAAACAAATGGCAAATAAATAGCATGTTAAGTGATTAAGGCATTGTCTGAGTCTGCATGTTAGTCATGTAGCTGTCACATCATAGGTGTCTAGTAAAGCATTTAGCTGGAGCATATGTCAAATGTTGATTTATTTAACAAAGAATGAAAAGAGATATAAGCACTATTTCTAAAGTGTTCTCAGGAAGCTGAAATTAAAGCAACTACAAAACACATGAATACTGGGAAAGTTAGTTTGGGTGGCAGTATTTCTTATAGTTTAATTGCCTTTTGAATTTGGATTTAACTTGTTTTGAGGGTTCTTATGTACACTGAGAAGTTTTTCATTTTCATTGTCAAATTTGCTGTTTTCTTTGCAGGGCTGCTTTATTAACCAAAAAATAAGAAATGGATTGGGAAACAATCAAGTAGTTATATTAAGGATTAAAAATTATAATTTGGCTGGGACTAGGTGGTGGCACACCTAGTAAAGCACACATGGTACAATGTAGAATGAACCAGGTTCAAGTCCCTGCCTCCCACCTGCAGGGAGAAGCTTCATGAACAGTGAAGAAGTATTGTAGGTCTCTCGCTCTTTTCTCTCTCTTGCCTTCTCTATACTCCTCTTCACTGTCTGTCACATGCCTTCTATTTTTCATACCCCCCCACCTTTACATTGAACTTCTGTGTGCTCAAGAGTTCTCATTTTCTGACATCCCTCTTTTAACCTTTCAGATATCTTCTTGGTTGGGCCCATACATTGAATTAAACAAGGAGCTCACTGGACTGACATGGCTCCTATGCTGATATGACCCACATAAAGAAACCAAAAATCCAAGCCTATATATGCTACAAGGTCACAACATCTAAGGGCTAAGGACAACCAAGCCCAAACTGTCAGCTAGGCTTCAATATATAGCCAGTCATTTCCTTTTTATGTTTTGGAGAATGATGGAGAATGATAAAAAATTACAGGAACAGCAGAATAGAAAAGAAGGGCTATATTTATATATATTAGGAAGGATATCTACACAGCACAGACTGTAGGGCAATCTTCTAAAAGAAGTGTGGGCCTAGTTTCATGGTGAGTAGAATGAAGGTGATATAATAGTATCTATCCTCTCTCTATCTCTCTCTGTCTCTCTCTCTCTCCCTCTCTCTCTCTCTCTCTCTCTCTCTCTATATATATATATATGCAAATATCATGCATGAGGGGGAAAGTTGGGTATCTACTGTTGGAAAACATGAAATGATCATACATTTTATATATATATATATATAATCAGTGGATGAAAATTGTCATAAAGGGTATAAATTTTAGACTGTTAATAAGGAGAAAGGTGGATATTTCAACTTTCTAGAAGTCGAGGTGGACCTCTTTGTGCAACTTTTGTTGTCTAGTTCTGCCCAGTTAGGGCCTGGGGTCCTTATCAGTATATAAAAATTTGTAAAGCTCTATCTTGGTCCAGTCAAACTTGAAAGAATGTAGCTGCTCCCAGGAAGGCATTATCATACAAACGATAAGCCTTGGGCACTAAGTTTTTTAAAGTTTATTTATTTATCTATTCCTTAATTTTGGAGAGTCTCCTCATTTGTTGACAAATTTTGTGAGAGTGGAAGAAAATCATCCTACATCCTTTCATGTTCTTCAGAGACTAGAAAAATAACCAAATGGGGTCAGGCAGTGGTGCACCTGGTTTACTGCAAACATTACAGTGCACAAGGACCTGGATTCAAGTCCCTGGTCCCCACCTACAGAGGGAAAGTTTTACAAATGGTGAAGCAGATCTACAGTTGTTTCTGTCTCTCTCCCTCTCTATCTCCCCTCCCCTCCTAATTTCTCTCTGTCTCTGTCCAATAATAAATAAATAAAAATTTAAAAAGGAGAATAACCAAACATGTATGAGGCAAATGGATAAAAGTTAAAAAAATTATTAGTAACATGTATTCTTCATGTACTCATGGAAGAGATTAGAAATTTTGAGTAACTCACCACATGCTAATAGTGATCTCAAATAGCTTCCAAAGACAGGGGTCTTTGGGGAAAAAGACATGGAAGGTCAGCAAGGAGCATTACTAAATTTGGGGGATGGGGTAGCAGTAGAGACATGTAAACTTCTGCTCAGAGATAAGGGCATTGACTTGCCCCAGTGCAATAGGGAAGATGTCTCTACAGAGAACACTTTCCCTGAAGAAATTTCTCAGGAAACAAGGAAAGAAAGAAAGAAAGAAAGAAAGAAAGAAAGAAAGAAAGAAAGAAAGAAAGGGAAAACACAAAGTAAAGCTTGGGCTCAGTGTGGTATATTTCACCAAAGCAAAGGTCTCTAGGGAGGGAGGGCAGGGAGGGGACATGGGAGTGCTGTGGGGAATTGGTTCATGAGGGTGGCAAAGGATATAAGTTGGGGGTGGAAGTGTTTTACAAACCCCTATCACCAAGAGATCAAAAGTTTCACCCATGTGTCAGTAACTGTACTGTAAACCATTAACCTTTAGTCAAATAAAAGATAAAAAATAAAGAGGAAGGTGAAGTAAAGGTTCAAAGAGTTAACGAATATTAACAAGTTTAAATCATTAGTGGCAATACATGATTGGTTACTGACTCTGAATTCTGGCTGAAATCCATAGCAGTTGATTTTATGATTTGAATGTTTGTTCTGGTGTTGGATTATAAAATTTCTATTAGTGAAAAAAAATGATGTTAGTTACATGTCTATTATAAATCAACATTTTCAAGTGGAGAAAGTGACCTTTCATCCCTAAATAGCTAACTGTCTTCAATTAGTATTAAATTTTATAAACTGTATACTGTGTTGATCTAACCATGTAAATTTCTTTTGTTCTATTATGAAAAATTACATGAGTTCATTTTTATATCTTGCACTAACTTTGCATTTGTGACAAATTCTACTCAAGTGTGATATTTGGTTCTTTTATACTTTTTATTTTAAAGTAAGCTGTCATGCTGGCCCTTTTGTTCTATTTTAAAATACTTTTTGGAAACTTTTACATCTATGTTTATAGAGTTTGTTGGAGTATATTTTAATTTTTCATATAGTATAATTTTCATTTTCTTTTTTATTCATCTCTGCATACATTATTCAAGTGTTCTTGCATATGTCAATTTTTCTAGTAGAATTTAAAATCCATTAATCATAGTAATTTCAATTTTCTCTCCGATGATTAAAAAAATATTGAAGTTTTGTTTAGATGCTTATTTTGTAAGCGCTTGGCGGTGGCACATCTGGTAGAGGTCCACCCCACCCCCACCAACTGCTGTTTCCACCTGTGGTGGGGGATAACTTCACAAGTGGTCAAGCATTGCTGCAGGTGTCTCTGTCTCCCACTTCCCTCTCAGTTTCTTTTGGTGTCTATCAAAGAAAAAGAATAAATGAATGAGAAAGAGAGATAGGAAAAGAAAGAAAGGTGAAACAGAGAAAGTGAGACAGAGAAAGGAAAGAGAAAAAGATGGCCTCTTGAAAACAATGGTTCATTGTACAGGCACCAAACCTCACTGATAACCCTAACAGAAATTTTTTAAAAATAGATGCTTATTTTGTCTTAAGACAATTTTTATTCTCAACTGCTAGCATACCTTTTAATTTTGGAGTTGAAATGTAGACATAGCATATCTGTTAACAAACTAGCAAGTAGAGTTTTTCCAAGTATTTTATGCTAATTTAACTAGGAAGTCGAGTTGTGTTTCCTATATACTCTAGCTTTACATTTGAAAAGTTTCATAGTGCTATATTTTACTTGTTTTTCAATTCCCCTAGTTTCTGTTTGTTTGGTATGAGTGTGCGTGTGTGCAATGATATGCATTTCACCATTCCTGGCTTCTCACACTTAGAGAGAGAGAGAAAGGAAGAGACACCACAGTACCAGATGTGTCTCCACTGCCATTACATCTCTCATGTGGATCAAAGAGCAAGCATGGGAATGTGGGCTCCCTACCCACTAAACTATCTCTCTTGTCTCTGTTTTGGATTTTCTGAAAACTGCTTATTAATCAGAGTCTCAGACTTATAACCATTTCAGCTCCAATCCAGTAATTATACTGAAATCTACTTAATGAAACATTAGAGGAAAGGAGGGGGTAATATTTAGGAAACAAATTATATGCTTAAGGGCCAGCAAGACAGCTCACTTGGATAGTGCCTGTATTGTTACACAAGTGACCCACGTTTGACTCTAACCTATACTGCACTGATGGAGGCTTCGGTGATATTTCAAAAGATGATATATTTTCCTCTGTTCCTTTCTTTTTTTCTTTCTTTTTTAATTTTTTTTTAAATTTATTTTCCCTTTTGTTGCCCTTGTTGTTTAACATTGTTGTGGTTATTGATGTCATCATTGTTGTTCGCTAGGACAGAGAGAAATGGAGAGAGGAGGGGAAGACAGAGAGGGGGAGAGAAAGACAGACACCTGCAGACCTGCTTCACCGCCTTTGAAACGACTCCCCAGCAGGTGGGGAGCCTGGGGCTTGAACCAGGATCCTTCTGCCGGTCCTTGCGCTTTGCGCCACTTGCGCTTAACCCACTGCGCCACCGCCAGACTCCCTGTTCCTTTATTTCTATCTATCTGAAAAAGCTGGCCTGGAGCATCACAGCCCCAGCAAACAAAATCCAAAAAATTTATATTTATATCTCATACTTAAGTCTTTTATAAGCCCTGTGTGCTTTGGTTGTGACTTTCACAAGTTTCCTTGCCTCTTTTTCCTCCTTAATTAGATGGAAAAAAGAGCACTAACAAGAAGTGGGCTTGGGACACCTACATGAGACAGGGTGTTACTATAGAGTCTACCCTGGAGAGTTGGTTTTATGAAACATTAACTGGGATTATTGAAACTTGGTTATTTTATCCTTCTAAGCTCTTCACAAAATAACTGATGAGCTCTTGATGGGGAAACTGCTGGAATTTGGGATCTCCTCTAAAATTGGAGCCCTGAAAGTTTATGAAACTAACCCAGTGCATTCTCAGCAGCCTGTAGTTCATCAAAATTACCTTTACTCTCCTTTATATCAGTTATCTCATGGATCAACTTTGACACTTTTAATTTGGTAGTATTGCCAGAAACACTTTCATAATCATATATCTAAGAGTGTTAAAGATAAGAAAGGTTGTTTTCCTAATGGGAACAGGAAAAATAAAATGAAAATCATAACAGAGAAAGTGTACAGGTAAAAGTTCGAGGTAATACGAAAGTACATCTCTCTGGGGGCCAGGTGGTGGCACACCTGGTTGAGCACATGCAAGGACCTGCGCTTAAGCCCCTGGTTCTCACCTGCAGGGGGAAAGTTTCATGAGTAGTGAATCTGGGCTGCAGGTGTCTCTCTATGTCTCTCCCTCTCTCTATGTCTCTCTATGTCACTGCCACCCCCATCCCCTTGACTTCTGGCTATCTTCAATAAAGATAATAAATTTAAAAAAAGGTACATTTCATTTTTCATTCATTTATTTTTCAGATTCTTTACAAAAGATAAAGCACAAAAATAATGAGACAGCTGTATTGGGAGGAAATGTGACAATGTTCTGCAATCTGACAACTCCAGCAAATGTTGTGCAGATCACCTGGCAGAAGGTCCAAAACTCTCTGCCACGAAATATTGGTACATATAGCAGCATATATGGAGAGAACATTCTTCCACCATACAAAAATAGACTGCGTTGTAAGGCCATTGAACCAAATTTCTCATTTATAACTATTCATGAAGTGACATTTGAAGATGAAGCCTGCTACAAATGTCTATTTAATGTGTTCCCACATGGGAACCAAGGAGGACAAATCTGCCTTTACATTCTAAGTATGTGAATGCTTCTGGTACAGTCAAAATTCTGAGAATGTGACCTTTGAGAGTTGAGGTCCAGGGTTGGGGAGGCATCATAATGGTTATGCGAAAAACTGCCAGTCCTCAGCACAATCATTAACCAGAGATGAGTAGTACTCTGGAAAAGAAAAGAAGAAGAAAACAAGAGACAGAGAAAAAAAAAGTTAAGTTTCAGGGGGAAATGTTAAAGGAGACTGTAATAAAAGTCATACAGGTCAAGTTTTACGATACAGAAGGAAAAAATGGGCATCAATGATGATGACATGATCTGCCCATGTTCGCATAGCACAGAACCAAACATAACATTTAAGTCTTCTCATTTAATGTACTGCATTGGATTTAATCTAGTGGGTAAAACTGGTGAATTGGATCAACATTTTCACTGTAAAAAAGAAACGAAAAGATTCTCAAAGAGGGACGTTCAGGAGGTCTGAGAGAGGTGAGCCCTCAACCCTAGTTTCTGCCCACCAATACTTCATTTTAGTCAACTATTCCCCAGCCTAAGGCTCAACTCGTACTCAACCATCTTCACCTGAGGGAACAAGGACCCAGGAAAACCCCTTTCTTCTGGATCAGGTTGAATTCCTTTCCCTGAGACTCGGGGGAGACAGGGAGTAGAACTCATGACTGCTTGTCTTCACTATGATTTTATAGGGTTACAAAGACAGTAAAGTCATTTCTCAGGTAAATAAAGACTTTGTCTCTTCCAAGCAGAGTGGTTATGGGCAGACCTGTTAGCCATCTGCATAAACAGGGTCGTGTGTATCTTCCAAATTCAGATGATTTACAAGAAGATGCTCAGAGGAAGGCCCTCACTATGACTAACCACAGATGGCAGGCTGGTGCCCAACTAGGGGTGACACTCCACCAGGGAACATTGGGCAATGTCTGGAAACAGTGTCAGAGCTATTGTGGGAGGGCAAGTATTTAGTGAGGGGGATATGAAACACTCTTAGGCATACTCAGTAAATGCCAAGGTCCTTCACAAAATAATAATAATAATAACAAAACTGAAAAAGTAGAGAAAAGGAGAATAAAAGAGAAGTTCTCAGGGAGTCTAGCACAGCGGGTTAAGTGCAGGTGGTGCCAAGCGCAAGGACCAGCATAAGGATCCAAGTTTGAGCCCCCGGCTCCCCACCTGCAGGGGAGTTGCTTCACAAGAGGTGAAGCAGGTCTGCAGGTGTCAAACTTTCTCTCCCCCTCTCTGTATTCCCCTCTCTCCATTTCTCTCTGTCCTATCCAACAACAACAACAGTAGTAACTACAACAACAATAAAACAATAAGGGTAACAAAAGGTAATAAATAAATATTTTTTTAAAAAGAGAGATGTTCTCAAGGGGCTGGGAGGTAGTGCATCTGGTTGAGTGCATATGATACAATGCACAAGGACCCAGGTTCGAGCCCCCGATCCCCACCTGCAGGGGGAAAGCTTTGCGAGTGAAGCAGGGCTGCAGGTGTCTCTTGTCTCTCCCTCTCTATCACCCCTTCTCAATTTCTGGCTGTCTCTAATTAATAAAGATAATTAATTTTTTAAAATATTTGTAAAAAAAGAGAAGTTCTCAATCTTAAAATTAGTAAAATGTTTAAGAGATACAGACAATGCCTTACTATTTCCTTATTGTGTTGCTATAGAATTAAAGTGTTAGGAATTTGTGCTATTAGCAATGTAAAGGTCAGACAAAAGTGGTAACCTTCTCAAATTGGAAGGTAGTGGGCACAGGAGATGGAATTATTGTGAAAAATTTGAGAAGAGGTATCTGAAAGAACCATATCTTCAATAGTTGCTACATGTAAAAATTTTAGAAAGTCTAACTAGCAAATTTGGCTATCTATCTTTGGCACCAGAGAAATCTGGTATTCCATATTTGTATATTTCAATCCTTTCTTTCTTTTCTTTTTCTTAGCTGTATCTGAATTAAGAGGTGAACTCCAACCCAACCTTGACTCTAGCGATTTTGTTAGACTCATTTATTCTGCTGAGGGGAAACCTGCTCCACAAATATCTCTTTTTCCTACACAAGTCTTGAGTAACCCACCAGAGGAGTACCTTGCTGAGAACCCCAATGGCACAGTGACTATCACGAAAACTTACAACATTTCCTTGGAGACTGTGAGGTCCCTAAGTCTCCAACATGTGGTTGTGCACATGGATCATCCTCTGAGAAATGAAGTAAAGTATATTCCTGTGTCAGCCCAAGAAGTAAAAAGTAAGTACAGGTGATAATCAGTGAGGGAAAACATGTATCTTTAAAACTCACTACCTATTTGAGACAGGAAGATAACTCACCTAGCAGTGGACATGCCTTGCTATATGCACAACCAAGATTTGGGCTCTGGTGCCACACAGGAGTGGCACAATCATGGGTAGAATTCTCTCTTTCATATATATATTGCAAAGATCAGCCAGGAAGTGGTGGAATTATTGAATGTGACAAATTTATTTATTTAATAAATTAAACTCTTAGAACTATTTGTGTAGTTATCTACTTAAAAAATGTAATCAGTGTAATACACACAGTTAAAAGAATCAATATCTCCTCCAGCAATATTTTCAGGGTGCGGTTGTTCTTATTTCGCAAAATTTTAATCGACTTCTCTTACTTTCTTTCAGTTGAATTTCTGCCAGTCAGTGAAACTCGTTTACACCTCCTTAATGTTTTCCTGCTTTCAAAATGGTTCTTTTAAAGCCAATATAGACCTATTTCTTTGCTCTGACTCCCTCAACAGCAAAGTTACACCTTTTTGTTTTGTTTGTTTTGTCCAGTACAGAAAGCCTCTCTTGGCTGTCCACTTCCCCTCCTCTCAAGCTGTGTTATCCGTGTTATCACCATAGATAAATAGGGCGCGATTCCATACCTTCAGAATAACTAAAATTTGGACATTTTTACTATTACACCTGATAGATTTAAAAAAAAAAAACTTGGCAATTAAGGGAGTCGGGCAATGGCACACACAGTACCTGTCACCATGCTCAAAGACGTAGACTAAAGTCGTCTTCCTCACATGTAGAGGAAGCTTCATGAGTGGCAAAGCAGTAATGCAGGTGTTTCTCTCCTTCTCTGTCTTCCCCTCCCCTCTCATTTTCTGTCTGTCCTATCAAATAAAACAAAGAAAAACCCTAGAGAATTAAGTCTTTTATAATTAGTGTAGAGGTTAATTGTTTTAATTCACCACCTAATGATTTTTTTTTCTGTTACTTCATTTGTTTCACATTTTTTTCCTGTTTTGCTGACTTCTGTGGGGTTAGGGTTATATATATTTTTCATGTTACCCCACTTTAGTTTAAACATATTTCCTTCCCTCTTTTAGTTGTTAACTCTAAGGTTATAATATACATTCTTGACTTACTGAAGTTAATATAGTTTTGTTCATTTACAATTCTTTCAGCCACACACCAAAATAAGGTCATGTCAGTTCCTAATCATTGAACTATCACTGTTTTGTGCATTTTAATTAATTACTGTTATATTACTCTTATTTCTCAGAATATCTATTTAAATTTACCACTTCTATTGCTTTTTAATAGTTATTACTGCCAAAACTTGAATTTTTCTCATATTAAAAATGTTATTTTCCATTTCCCCTTAGTAACGATAGATTATAGGGATGGCCAATTCGTTCTATTTCAGAATCACTAAGTGCTTTACTTAGTGAAGAAAATTTTTACAAGATTGCTAATTCCAACGATTTTCCTGGATACCCAATTTGTAATATAAACTTGAAAAGACATGGTAAAAAAGTTACTGCAAATGTATCTGTAACTGAGATTGTACTTTTTTCACAAGAGTACAAGCACTGGAGTCAAATTGAACTTTCCAGTTTCATCAGTTAAGCAGAATGTACTGGGCAGATTCTTTATCAACTTAAGAGTCTCTGCTTTCACCTCTGTAGCTAGTAATTATATTTACTTAGTTGATGAGAATTATCCTTGAAAGTGCTCATTCTACTGCTGAGAATAATTATATTACATAGTATTGTTATTATAAATGCATTTTCTTTGGTTATTAAAGATTCTGTGAATTATTATTTTTAAATATTTATTTATTCCCTTTTGTTGCCCTTGTTTTTTTATTGTTGTAGTTAATATTGTTGTTGTTGTCATTGTTGGGTAGGACAGAGAGAAATGGAGAGAGGAGGGGAAGACAGAGAGCGGGAGAGAAAGACACCTGCAGAGCTGCTTCACCGCTTGTGAAGCAACTCCCTTGTAGATGGGGAGCTGGGGGCTCGAACTGGGAGCCTTATGCTGTGGTCCTTGTGCTTTGCGCCACGTGCACTTAACCCGCAACCCTACCGCCCAACTTCCGTGTGGATTATTTTTTACTAGTTGAACATCAGTTCATTCCCATTCTGTCATGTTTCTTAATCACTTGCTAGGATGCCTGAGGGTCCAAAGTCCCAGGTCTAATCCCCAGCTCCACTGCCAGCCAAAACCAAGCGGTGCTGTGTGGCCTAGTGAATCCCTGCAGAAACCCCTGTTGCATTCTGTGGATTCCTCAAGTGTTTCTTCCCCGCTCTTCTGAGTCTATCAGGAGAGCTATGTGAAAAGGCTTCTACTGGACATCCACACCTCCGGGTCACTGGGTGGGTAGATTTGATCCTGAGTCTCTGTGCAGTTCTATGCCCTTCATGTCCGTATAGGGTTTCCCTGCTGCTTGTTCCAGCCTTTGAGGGGCAATAACAATGGAGACTTAGAACCCACTAATGTAAATTGGTGAGTCTTAGGCTATTTTTTCTCTCTCTCTCTCTTTTTTTTTTAGCAATCTTTTTGTTGCTAAGACTCAAAGCCTGATGTGGTGTGTCTCACCTACCAAACTCTGGGACCAACACTAATACCATTCCAAGTAAAGTCTTTTAGTCCCATGAGTCTCTTCTTCAGTCCCTTTCTGTGTGTGAGCCACACATGTTTGTACTTAATGGTGGCTTGGTGAGTTCTGGTGGTAAATTGTTGGACCTTCAGGTGATTAGCGTTGTTTTTCGTGGCTGATTGGGGAGAGCAAAATGTAGCTGCTGCTACTCCATAGCAACACTTCTGGAAGTGTGTTGTGTGTCCTTTTATAGCGTGTAATATGGCAAATAAAGTTAGATTTTCATACTGACTTTAAACATGGCAATGGTAAAACGATAGAGCATTGCACATTAAAGATGCCCCCCCAAAAGACAATGCACCTTCTAGAAATAAAATGTAGTCAGAAAAAAAGTATATATATATTTTTTTGTGTGTGTTTTCCAGGTATTTCTCGTTCTTATTACAACTGGGTGCTTATCGCTGGTTTTCTAATTCTATGTATTTCATCCATTTTCTATGTGATTCAGAGAAAGAAAAAGTAAGTTGTAATACTAGATGTCTAAAACAAAGAAGGTGAGTAAACTAGAACTAGCTTCAATTCTGAAAACAAAAAATTCCAGTGGCTCTGTCAAAATTTATCTTGAACAAAATCATCTATTCTTACTTTCAGAGGTTTAACTTCATTAAAATGATGCTCTGCCTACCTGTGATTGTTACAGTGACAGAATATTATTAGTTTTATTCATGTTTATGGAAAACTGAGTTTAATATTCTCTCTTCAGGAGAAATCTTGACAGGAGAATTATATGGACTTCACAAAACTAGTTGAAGGGTTCCACTGAGTGGTGAAAGGGCTGGTGGTTAAGATTGCAAACATGAGATAAATCTACCTGACACAGCCACAGTAAGATGAAAGTCCTCTTACTTTATTGTACTACACACAAAAAATAAATGGACTCATTTGTAGAACAATTATTTCTTGATTGCGATATTTTGCTATGTATTGTTCTCAGTGTGGTAAATGAAAATTTAATTTAAACAAAGTATCCTCTTGTCTTCAGAAGCTCATCTGTCAGTGAGAAGTATCAAAGGAAAGGAATGAATAATGTACTTGGTAGTGATACAGATACTTTAGAAAATAAAACTGAATGGTGTAGCTGAAATAGATGGTAGAATTAATTCATGTCCATGATGCCTCTGAGAAGAAAGACTTTCAAATTAAGAATTGGGTTAGGAAAACATTGTGAGTGAAATTCTTGAACAAGAGTGTTCCAGACAAACAAGAACACTTAGTGTAGGTCTCCAGGTGAGAACAAACTTGGTGCTTTCTAAGAAAAGAAGAGGTCATTGTCACTAGAACAATGATTTATAAATACTGATGAGAACCAGAACAGGGTAAGACTATAAACCTAGAAATTTTTTTCTATCTGTAATATTGATTCACTGGGGAGGTATATATATATATATATATCACCTTTCTAGGTGTACTTTTATGGTTTGTCTTTAATAACTATGTTTTAATGTTTTCTTTAAGACAGAGAAATTGAGAGGAAGGAGAGAGAAATAGAGATGCTGCCAGAACTGTTTCACTGTTTGCAAAACTTCTTCTTTTTAAATTATTGGATAGAGTCAGAGAGAAATTGAGAAGGGGAGGGGAGATAGAAAGGGAGAGAGAGAAACACCTGCAACTCTGCTTCACCATTCATGAAGCTTTCCCCTGCAAGTGAGGACCAGGGACTTGAACCCGGGTCCTTGCACACTGTAGTGTGTGTGTTTAACCAGGTGTGCCACAGCCTTACCTCCCCCCCCCCCCCAGCTTGCAAAACTTCTTAACTGCTGGTGGGACAATGGGCTTCAACCCTGATCTTTGAGCACTGTAGCATGTCTACTCAACCAGGTGTGCCACTGCCTGGCCCAAGAGTACCAACCTTTAAAAACAGGATACCTGGGCTTTGAACTCCAATGTCACATAGAAAGCATGTTCGCTTTCCTTTTGCTGTTTCTCTCTGAAGTTTAAAAAAAGGGGGAGGGGGGGAAAAGAAAGAAAAAAACTAATAATTCGGTCTTGAGAGTATTATTCATGCAAATGCCACTACAAAAATTAACAACAAATATTAACTAAAATAAGTATAATGATCTGACTTACACTTTTAAAAGATTATTCAATCGGACTGTGCAGAAAAATTTATTTGTAGTGAAGAATCAAAGAGTGGATGTTGCAGTTTTCAGGATGGGAATTGGAGTGGTCTAGCCTAGTTCTATAGCAATAGGGATTGAGGAGTCAAGAATATGTTTAGGATGAAAACATTTGCTAATGGATCAAATATCTTCCTTTTTAATGTGTTTTTATCATTTTTTAACTATTGGGTAGAGTCAGAGAGAAATTGAGAGGGGTGGGGGAGGTAGAGAGGGAGCTATACAGAGAGACCCCTGCAGCCCTGCTTCACCAGTTGTATATGACCACACAAAAAAAACACACAGTTTTTTTCTTGTTCAGAAATCTTTAAGGTCGATATTCAGCAACATCTAATAGAAAGAAAGAATAAAATAAAAATTAAATCTCGAAAAATGTGATTTCAGAAAAAAAAAATTAAATCTCAAAAATAAAGAGTGTATAAAAGAATTATTTTTTATGATTTTAAACTTTTGGGCATAGATAAAAGGCCCTTTTACATGTATGAAAAAGACTGGAGACAGACCAATCATTGGAAAGAAGATTACAAATTTTGTTTGGAACATATTAGTTTTGAAACATGTATCTATACCCCAGTACATGTTAGTTATAAATATATGAGTATCTGAAATTTACAAGGCAGATAAGGACCAGAGATGTATATATGGAAATATGGGATATATTTTCTTCAAGACCAGTAAGAAATTGTGACTCTCACTATCATAGAATGTAAATAGCATTGAAGTATTTTACACTAAACTAAGCTTTTAAAAAATGATATTTTGATCTATGTCTCAAGATAATTTGAATTTCTCATTCAATTTACACTATACCATTACAGTATACTGCCATAAGGGGGTGTGGTTGGGCTGTATTCCTTTTATGGAAACTGACTGTGCTTTTATGGATCCTTCAGTAGCTCTAGGTCAGAGGTTAGGACTACCACAGTGCCAGAGCTGCCGGCCATGGAGATCTAAATGAGCCAGTCTCTCCCTGCACACAGGGAATTGACATGCCTGTGATTGTTTGCTCTCATTGTATATACTTCAAGGGTAAGATTAATTTCCAAATCATTTACATGGTTGCAGCAATTACTGTTTTAGAAACAAAAACAAAGATTTTTTATTTATTTTTGTTTTATTTACTTATTTATTACTGGATAGAGACAGAGAGAAATTGAGAGGGAAGAGGAAGATAGAGAGGGAGAGAGACAGAGAGACACCTGCAGCCCTGCTTCAGCACTTGTGAAGCTTTCCCTCTGCAGGTAGAGACCAAGGGCTTGAACTTGGGTCCTTGTGCACTGTAATGGGAGTGCTTAACCAGTTGTGCAACCGCCTGGCCCCCCGAAGATTTCTTTACCCAATCTAGTTTCATAGACTAATGGTTTCAAATGAGGGTGCATTAATATTAATGCCTTTAAGTATTTTCCTCCATCCCCTAATTCAGGACCCTTCCACCATCCCTACTTGATGGGGATTTGCCTTTTTTCCTGATTATTGATATATATATGTGTGTGTATATATATATATATATATACACACACATATATATATCACATGTTTGTTATTCATTAAGGTTTTCCCCTTCTGTAATATTCTTGTCTGTATCTTTGTGTCAATTCTGTATTTGCAGAAAAAAAATCTTAATGCCCAGCTTTTACATATTGGTATTATTCTTTTTAAAAAATATGTATTATTTATTCCCTTTTGTTGCTCTTGCTGTTTTATTGTTGTAGTTATGATTGATGTCGTTGTTGTTGGATAGGACAGAGAGAAATGGAGAGAGGAGGGGAAGACAGAGGGGGAGAGAAAGACAGACACCTGCAGACCTGCTTCACCACTTGTGAAGCAACTACCCTGCAGGTGGGGAGCCGGGGGCTCGAACCGGTATACTTAGGCCAGTCCTTGTGCTTTGTGCCACCTGTGGTAACGTGCTGAGCTACCGCCTGACTCCCAGTATTATTCTTTTTTTAAATTATTTATTCCCTTTTGTTGCCCTTGTTGTTTTATTGTTGTAGTTATTGTTGTTGTTGGATAGGACAGAGAGAAATGGAGAGAAGAGGGGAAGACAGAGAGGGGGAGAGAAAGGTAGACACCTGCAGACCTGCTTCACCGCTTGTGAAGCCACTACCCTGCAGGTGGGGAGCTGGGGGCTTGAACCGGGATCCTTATGCCAGTCCTTGCGCTTTGTGCCACATGCACTTAACCCGTTGCGCTACCACCCAACTTCCATTGTTGTTATTCTTTCCATCTCACATGCTTCATACAGGTAAATTTCTGTTATGTCACTGAAAAAAAAAATTTAACATGTTAGTGCTATGAAATTCATCAACTGCTCACCTATTAGAGCTTAAAATATTATTTAAGAAGTTCTCATCTAAGTTCACATAACTTCTTATATTAGCTTTATATTTTTCTAGTTTATAATTTTCTCATTCACATTTAAGGTTTTAGGCTTCTGTGTGTAGTGCTAGTGAACAAGTTTTGTTTGTTTGTTTGTTTGTTTGTTTTTACTACCAAAGCACTGCTCAGCTTTGCCTTATGTTGGTGAGGGTAACTGAACCTGAGACTTTGGAGCCTTAGGTCTGAGAACCTCTTCACAGAACTATTATGCTATCTATCCCTGTGAACAAGATTTTTCTAGTATCAGCTACTATTCAATTTGTCCTGTCCTCACTGAAAGCTCTAGTTAAGTTCTCTCATGTGAAATTTTTTTCTCCCTCATAGTTTAGTGTTTTATTTCTTTGTATTTACATATAATGATAATTACTCTGGTCATTTCGATATGTATTAAAATGTAGTAAGGGAAATTTTCTTCTTTTATATTCTTAAATTTTATTTGAGGGCATGTATACATACAAATAAAATAAGGTCTTTAAAATACAACTGGAACTAGGTTAATCTTACATGGAATTTATAAATTAATTTGAGGACTTTCGACTTTGGAAATGTTTACAGTATAATTGGACCCATCCATAAACAGGCTATTTACTTATTCTAGCCTTTCTGAACATCTTTTATGAACCTTTAAAAACGTCTATATACTTTTTTGTCTAACTTGTCAAGTGAATTACTTGATACTTTCATTTTTTTTTTCACTTTAGTAAATAGCATCTTACTTTTAAAATGAATATTTCTTAACTTTTAGGGAAAATTAATGACAATTAATGAAATACCATTAAGAGTATTTGTTATTTAATAATAATAATAATAGTAAATATCATTCTGAGTATAATAAATACTCGGAATGTTGAGAGAGAGACAAATAAACCAAAGCATTGCTCAACCCAAGTATAAAGGAGTATTGAGGATTGAACCTGGGACCTCTGGGGACTCAGGCTCCCAAGTTCTGTTCTCTTAACAGACTGAGGTAAAATCTTTCTTTTTAAAATGAACTTTTTCTTTCTCTAAATGAACTGTGTTAGTGGTTTATAAGCACTATTAGATTTTATAATTTAATTTGCCTTAGGAAACATTGTTAAAATTATTAGTTTAATCTTTTTCTGTTTATCTTATGGTTTCCCTTATACAAAATGTTTTTTTCCCCTTTCCAATTTCTATATATCTCTTTTACATTAAATAGTAACAGTCATCTTGTCTCTGAACTTCAAAGTTTTTTTCTAAAATATTTCTAAATATGTTATTTGCTTAAGTGCTTGGCTACTAGCTACATTATCATATTTATGAAATGTTTTTTTCCATTTTATTTGATTTTATCATATGTAAGTATTGAACTTCAGAAGCAAATTTTTTGTTCCTCTTGGGATAGCCAGATAAATTTTCCATTAAGTCCATTTAGTGCACTGAAATGATAAATTACATTGACTTATTTACTTATCATAATGTTATGAATCATTTATATTGCCATATCTGTCAGTCTTTCCTTCTTTCTAAGGCTGCATAGTATTTCATCTACAGATTGGTACAGACATAGACTAGAAATTTTGCAATAGAAGGTCATTTAAATATTTGTATTTTTTTCCATACCTTGGCTACTTGCTGTGCATAGTGGTGCAATCAGCATGAAGATGTGATCATCTTTATGAGATTCTAATAAATTTCATTTCTTAAGGACAAATGTCAAAAAAGAGAGATTGAGCCATAGGCAGCTTTGCTTTTATTTATTATTATTATTTTTTAAAAACTCAAAACTGTTCATTATCACCAAGAGCATGTCAGATTCCAATTACTCTACATCCCCACAAGCAGATCTTACCTGGCTTTATGCTACTGGCTATTCTAAGAGGTACAAAGTTATATCTCACTGTGCTTTTAATTTGCATTACCATGATTATTTGAATGACTGAACATATTTTCATATTCCCATTAGTCATTTCATATCTTAGGAAAAAATTTTGTTCTTATTTTTCTTGTTACGTTACAGGTTTTCCATTTTGTGTTTTAGTTTGTTTTTGTCATCTGAGTTGCAGGAGTTCCTTAAACCTTACACCCTTTATGAATATAGAGTTAGCAAATAGTCTCTTTCCATTTGTATGCTGTCTGGTAACTATGCTTATTTGTATTTGAAATTTGTATATGTATTTTTATATAGTCCCAACCGATAACTTTTGCTTTTATTACTTGTGCTTTTGGTGTCACATTCATTAAATCATGGCTAATACCAATCATGGAGCTTTTCTTCTATGCTTTTTTTCTAGTTTTACAGTTTCAAGACCTAAATTTATGTATTGTAATTTGATTTGATTTGTGTGTGTGGTGTAAATAAGATTCCATTTTAACTACTTTGCATGTGAATATTCAGTTTCTGACCTCATTTCTTCAAGAGATTATCTTTTTTTCTTATTGCCTTCCTGACATTCTCATCAAAGATGCTGTGTGGGTTTACTTATGAAATTTATACTCTATTCCATTGGTTTAGATGTCTGTCTTTATGGCAGTGCCATGTTGTTTTAATTACTATAACTCTGTGCTATATTATGAAGTCAGAAAGTGTGACTTGTCCAGCTGTATCTTCTCTCCTAAGATTAGTGGTCTCTAATGGTGAAATACAAATTGTATAATTCTTTTGCAAATTCTGTGAAAAATGACATAGGGATTTCAATAGGGGTTGCATCAGCAACCTGACTTTATATTTTTATCATGGTATATTGCTATAAAAGCTCTATTTTATTACCAGTAATTGCTGTCAATATTTTAATGTGCTTAATTTATAAATTAAAATTTATTGTTGGTTCTCAAGTGTAGAAAAAATGGTGTATATAGTGTTCAGTGCTCTCTTTGGTTTGTTTTAAGGATTTATTAGGGGTTTTGGAACATACATGTCACCATTAAGGCAAACTACTTTAGAACCTGCCCAATGTCTGTGGTGATATTTCCATAGGATGCTATTCATTAAAAAAAAAAAAAAAAAAACCCTCTTTTACCAGATGTTTCCATTCACCTAAACTTATGATACATTTTCCTTTAGTTTTCATGACTGAAATGAATGTGAATAAATATTAAAGCTATGGCTGTCACCTGTCACCTAACACACAGCTCATGTATCTTATTCATGGAATGAACATAAAAAATGTTGAGAAAAGAAATAGTGCCTGGAAGTAAAAACCTGTGTTTCAGTCTCATTTTATACCCATTTTAGGCTAGGATCTCACCAAGTTAGTTGTGGTACTGAGAAAGGGTACCATCATGGCTCCTTGCTGTGAAAACTGTTATAACATTTAAGAGTGTGGTGGTGGGAATTTTATATTTACTGCTTTTCATTTCTTATTCGCTTTAGTAGCAAGAAACCTGGAACTGCTTAAAACAAGGATCTCCATCATCCATGCAAGTGAAAAGAAAATCCTCACAATAGGAAGAGAATTCACATCATGAAAGGAGAGACCATTTCAGAATTGCTGCGGTAAACAGCATGTATCGTCTTAAATTAAAAATAGCTATTTTGTATTATTACTATTATTGTTTTACCAGAACACTGCTTAGCTCTGGCATATGGTGGTGGGAGGGGTTGAACCTGGACTTGGAGCCTCAGGCTAGAGAGTCTCTTTGCATACCCATTATGCTATCTCCCCAGCCCTATTTTGTGTTTTTTAAAGTGCATGGTGATTCAACTGAGCTTTAAAGCTTTTTTTTTTTTTCCAGTTTCATTGTTGACATATCAGGAAACTATCAATAAATACTATTTCTCACAAGCCTTCGTTTCCAGAAGACTGGTTAATACAAGTCACTTTTCCCCACCCCCTCCCACCTTCACCCCACCCCACCCCACGCTCATTTCCTCTCCTCACCTGCTATCATAAATGGAAGTGTGTACATTGTTTCCAAATACTTTGTCAGTTTCTCCAAGAGCCACCTGTGAAATGCGAAGTAAAACACAGATAGGTGGGCAAGAACCGAATTTAAGCAATCGCCTACCTGGCCACACAAGCATCTGCGCGTGCGTACAGCAAGGGTCCCTCAGGGGAGTGGGGTGGGCTTAACATTAACAAGGTGGAGCTTAGCCCGAACGCAAGCTCTACAGAGGCGGGGCTGTATTTCAGGGCACTGGAAGCTCCAGCCTACTCAGGCGGAAGGTTCCTCTGCCATCTACTGAGGACTCCCACCCGGCACGGCCGGGTACGAGGATGGAGATGCTGGTAAGTGGGGCGGAGGTTTGAGGGAAGGGCGCGGGCAGACGGGGTTTCGTTCCCGGTTCGTGCTTGGCGGCAGACTGAGTACGTCTGGGTGCCACACTCTCCCTAGAGCCTGGGAGCCTGGGGTTTCTGGGGTCGTCTTCCTTCTCCTCTGATCTCATTGTTTGTCATAGGAGGAGAGAACTGGGCTTGGTAGTACTCTGATTTTGCTGCTACCAATAGCTATACTTGTGTGTGTGTGTGTGTGTGTGTGTGTGTGTGTGTGTGTGTGTGTGTGTGTGTGATTCTGGACTCACTGTCTCCTTGAAAGGGCCATTTCTCTGTGATACTCTCTCCATCCTCTATTGCCTTTGGAAGCAACAGAGGTGCGGGTATATCAGAGTTAATAAAGCACAGAGAGGCATTTTGTTTATTCAGGCTTTGAATGGCTCAAATAAAAGGAATGGTTTTCCATTAATGTAATCAGTAAAAGCAAAACTAGTTATTGAAATATTAACATCCAAATACCTGTAAGGCTTCAAGTTCTTCTTTCTCTTCTTCTTTTTTTCTTTTTTAATTTTTAAAAAATATTTATTTTCCCTTTTGTTGCCCTTGGTTTTCATTGTTGTTGTAGTTATTATTGTTGTTATTGTACAGGACAGAGAGAAATGTAGGGAGAAGGGGAAGACAGAGAGGGGAAGAGAAAGATAGACACCTGCAGACCTGATTCACCAGCTATGAAGGGACTACCTTACAGGTGGGGAGCCAGGGGATAGAACCGCTATCCTTAGCTGGTCCTTGCTGTGCTACAGCAGGACTCCTCCTCCGTCTTCCCTTCCTCCTTCTTCTTCTTTTTCTTATTTTTTTTTCTTGAACAGGTTATTGGCAAGACCAGTTATTTCAGACGTGCTTCTTAGCAGCAAAACTGACATTTTGCAACGCATTCAGAGTCTCTGTTATAATAAGACATGGGGAGCTTTTCAGAGATAGCATAAGCCATCCTGCTGAAAATTGTGTGAAGTGCTTTAAATACTTTATTTTCATAACAACCTAATAAGGTAATGGCAACATTTATCAGCACTTGTTTGCATCAGTTATTATTCTGAGTGGTTAAAGTATACTACCTCATTTAGCCTTTAAAAAAAAAAATAGGGTGGGGGTAGATAGCAAGCCTAATGGTTATGTAAAGAGACTCTCATGCTTGAGTCCCAGGCTCAGTCCCCTGCACCACTGTAAGCCAGAGCTGAGCAGTGCTCTGTTAAAAAAAATAAAGAAAGAGGGAGGGAAGGAAGGAGAGAGAGAGAGAGAGAGAGACTGAACCAGATTATCACTCTTACATGTGATGCTGAGGATGGCTTATCATGCTTGAGAACCCAATATACATTCACTGCGCCACTTCTTATACCACTCATTTAGTCTTTTTCACAAACACTATTTACTATTTATTTATCTCACAGACATAAAGATATTGTTTCTTTTCTGCATCTCAGTCAGCTAGAATAAATAGGTGTATTAACAAGATTTTCCTTCAGATTCCCTTTATTTACATAACTGTTTTTGTCTCTTAAGCATACTGACTCCCAGTTTGTTTATTGTGCTTTGGTCTGTCTATATCTGCTTTCTCTTGTTTTCCTAGAATGTGATATTTTCACTTTGAGAGCCAAACTGATTTGTACTCCCAATCACAGATTTTGCTAGAAACTAGATCTCTGTATGTTTTGGAGGCAAGATGACTTTGATTGATGTTTTGAAATGTAAAAACCTAACCTAAGCATTCAAGTTTAAAGAAAAAAACCTAAATTTTGAAATACTAAGGTCTTGCATTTACTCTAGAAAGAGACGGCAGAGAAGAATGCAAAGTGATGTGGGAAAGAGACTTTCTGGGAGTGGGGCAGTAGCGCAGTGGGTTAAGCGCACATGGCATGAAGCGCAAGGACAGGCATAAGGATCCAAGTTCAAGCCACTGGCTCCCCACCTGTACAGGAGTCGCTTCACAAGTGGTGAAGCAGGTCTGAAGGTGTCTGTCTTTCTCTCCCCCTCTGTCTTCCCCTCCTCTCTCCATTTCTCTCTGTCCTAACAACTATGACATCAATAACAACAACAATAGTAACTACAACAACAATAAAAAAAAAAGGGCAACAAAAGGGAAAATAAATAAATATGAAAAATAAAAAAAAGGAAAGAGACTTTCTGACCCTAGGGAAGATGAGTATTTACTAGATAGGGTAGTAAAGAGGGACTGACTAATGTCTGTGCTCAGGAAGAGGATTATCCTGAAGAGGAGGCCCTGTGGTCAGCTCCTGGGAGTGGGGAGTTCAGGAGGATGGTAAATAGAGCTTAACAGGTAGGTATTAAAGTCCTAAAACAGAAAATACCTATATTTTGCTTTCCTGAGGGGGATGGGGCTGGGAAATGTCTCTCATGGCAAGAGAAGAGTAAGACAGAGATAAGTAACATGGGAATCTAGATAGAGAACATTGATGTGTGTGTATATATATATATGTATAGCACAGGTAAAGAAGTGAGTACATCTTATAAATCCAAAATAAAGATCATGATGACTGACTCATGGAACACCTAGTCATATTAGGGAATGTAAAAATGAATATACAGTAGTAACTAAATATTAGTAGTCCTGCCCATGACTTGTAAACCTCTACCCCCACACCCCTGCCTCAGGAATATAATGCTAATAATTGTTAAAAACATGAAGTACTGGAGCAGTAGGGGGCTAAATTGACAAGAGATTAAGCAACTTTGACTCTATTTTTTTCTATCTTTCTCTAGTTACAGTGGTAACATGAAATAAAATGAAGTTCAGTTAAGAAGGATTCATAAAAAAAAAGCCTGTATTTCTTGGACACCTCCATTATAGAAAATAAAGAAATATGGAAAATAGTAGAGAAAATTAAACATTTCTTGTTTGTGCCCCTTTGAAAGAACACATATATAGGCCAATTGAGTGAATCCATCTGTCAAGGACTGGCAAAATAGTTCACTTACATAGAGTGCTGCTTTGCTACTTGTGCAACTCACGTTTGAGTCCAGCCTGTACCACATTGGAGGAGGTTCAAGTGCTGTGATCTCTTTCCCCCTCTGTATGTCTCTCTGTCTAGGTTTATCTGGAAAAAAAAAAGTCAACCTGGAGCAGTGAAGTCCCAGTGATAACAATAAATAAATCAGTAAATATATCTATATTCTGGTTTTTTTATTTTTATTTTTTTGCTTTATAGCACAATGATACCCAGGTTAGCATTCTCATAAATAATGTGATAGTTTATAGAAAGGGCAGGCATTTCGACCTAGACACATAAAATTCAAGCAGTGAAAATGGGAAAACAAGAACCATGAAAACATCACTGCTATCTGAAAGGAGCAATTCATATAAAATTTGCAGAGTCTGCTGAAGATTTGCCTCAGTAAACTTCAAGGGGAGTCATGTGTTTCTGAACAGTGACCTCCTTGAGTTATATTTTTAATATGTACCAATGTGGATTGTTTTTGAGGAGTGGAGAGGCTCTCACATGTATAGTCTATATTCATGATAGTTTATTTTCTCCAGCAATTCTGTCTTTGGACAAATGGTGACGTTGAAGTGTGGCACCTCAAATTACTGGGGATTACAGTAATGAAAGAGTCAGCCTGTTGTTTGTTCCATTTATACTCTGGCTCTGCTTCCACAAAACCAGCGCTCTCTAGCTGGTGGTTAAAACTTTAACTGTAACGCTTCCTGAGAAAGTATTTAGTTTGAAACTTTACCTTAGTTTTGTTTACATCCAGACCCCCATTTCTGTATACTTTTTGTCTTCAGGTACTCAGGAGGCTCTTTCATCTGTCTACCTGCAGACTGATTTGGATCTTGCCAGCAGTGGTGCTATGTAGGGCACAAGGTAAAGATGTTCACCAGCCCCTTTGTACAGCAAAGTTTCTGTGTGGCAATGTTTATGATGTGTTGGTCCATTTTTCTGTATGAATTAGTGGAAGCTACATATATATTTGGTTAGAGACTAAGAGTGGTTTTTCTGTTTTCCACAAATTTGCTTTTTAATATGGAAGAAAGATTGCTTTGCTATTTATAAACCTTTTTCATAGCTAAAATCAGATGTACAAATTTATTTTTAAATTAAGATAAGAGTTTTTATGCAATACTCTTATTTATTTATTGGATGGAATCTGAAAGAAATCAAGAGGGAAGGGGGAGGTAGAGAGGGAAAGAGAAAGACAAAAACCTTGTAGCACCGCTTCATTGCTCTCGAAGCTTCCCTGCTGCAGGTGAGGGTTAGTGGATTGAACATGTGCGGCCATCTAGGTATGACACACTGCCCAGCCCTAAGTTTGACTTTGTTTCACTTATAAAATTGGGTAGCATTGTCAAACAATACTTCCCCATGTCTGTAAGAATATGGGTTGCTACAGTGAGTATGAATAATTACAGCTATTGATAGGATCATCTAGGATTAAACCTTCAAACCGGCTGTGCTTTACTTTTATAGAAAAAAAGCAATAGATCAGAGGTTACATAGGTTCAGCTGGTGTAAATCAGCTCCTGTTTTGTTTTGTTGTCTCCTGAATTTCCCAGTTATGCCCATCCTTTCTTTATTTTACGGGAGGCCACTCGTTGCTGTTCTGCTTTGTTTATTAATCACCTTCAGTGAAATGTTATTCTACATATCTGGAACTAGGGGGGTCACACTGCTTCAGGGTCACACTATCTATAAACATATTGCTGCAGATCACACCATTTACAAGATGGGGCTGAGGGGAATTCTAGATGGAATTCTATATAAGCAGGAAGGCATATAAACTTCCCACTAAACTATTTCTTTCATAGTAAAAGTTGGAGATCCCCCAACAAGCTAAAAACTAATTTTTAACTTCTTCTACCCAGCATTTGAAAGATAAAAATGCCTTCACATTTCTATTCTGCAATATCTCAACCAACTTTCAGGAAAACCCAGCCCGTAGAACTTTTTTTCTACGGGCAATACGTAGAACCGTATTGCCCGTAGAACTTTTCCCATCAGTCAAGAGCAGAGGTCACTGTGCCTGGACTCATGCAACACTCAGGGGTTGTAGTTGGTGTTTGTTGTTTGTTGTTCTCATCCCTGATGCTAACGAGGTCTCCTTGAGAGGCTAGTGTCTACTGGTATTTCCTTCCTATTTTTTTTTTTTTTTGCCTCCAGGGTTATCGCTGAGGCTAGGTGCCAGCACTAGAAATCCACTGCTCCTGGAAACTAGTCCCCCCCCTTTTTTATTTGGATAAGACAGAGAGATATGAGAGAGGAGGGGAAGACAGAGAGGGGGAGAGAAAGACACCTGCAGAACTGCTTCACCACTTGTGACGTGACTCCCCCCATTCTCCACCCCGCAGGTGGAGTGCTGGGGGCTCGAACCGGGATTTTTACACCAATCTTTGCACTTTGCTCCATGTGCACTTAACCTGCTGCGCTACCACTCAGCCCTCATCCCTTCCTATTTTTCAATTACACTAGCCAACATTTTAGCTTTAATTTTAGTATATGTGCTGCGAAAGCGAGCACACATTTTAGCTTAAAAAAGACAGAATTCTGTTTTTTTTAAAAATTTTTTAACTACCTCTACATTTTGTTGACAGTTCATTAATTTATACTTTTTATCTTTATTCAAGTAGTCCTTTCCAAGGATGGGGAGAGGAGGGAGATGCTTGGATATAGATATGTATTCATTTTTTAATATTTTTTGTTTCCTACTAAAATTAGATTTAAATATTTTTAAGGACTGGTATATCAGGTTACACAGAACTTAGTATATTCTACTCGTCACTTAAAGTTCTTTCTAACTCATCTTGTGGTTCCTGATATAATTAAAAAGTTAAAAGAAGGGGGCCGGGCTATAGTGCAGCAGGTTAAGCGCACATGGCTGGAAGCACAAGGACTGGCTTAAGGATCCCTGGCTCCCCACCTGCGGGGGTGGGGTGGGGGGATGTCCCTTCACAAGCGGTGAAGCAGGTCTGCAGGTATCTTATCTTTCTCTCCCTTTCTCTGTCTTCCCCTCCTCTCTCCATTTCTCTCTGTCCTATCCAACAATAATAATAACCACAACAACGCTAAAACAAGGGCAACAAAAAAGGGGAAAAAATAACCTCCAGGAGGAGCCGAGTCCCAGTAATAACCCTGGAGGCAAAAAAAATCAAAAGTGCTACATTTCTAAGTTTATAGCACTGTGGACAATAGTTAAGGTAGTTAATAGCAACTTTTTTTTTTCCTCTTTTTCCTTTCTCCCTCCTTCTTTCTCTTTCCTCCTCTCTTGCTTTCCTCTCCTCTCTCCTTCCTTCCTTCCTTCCTTCCTCCCTTATTTCCTTCCTTCTTTCCTTCCATCCTTCTGTCCTCCCTTCCTCCCTCCCTCCCTTCCTTTCTTTCTTTCTTTCTTTCTTTCTTTCTTTCTTTCTTTCTTTCTCCTTCCTTCATTCCTTCTTTCCTTCCTTCCTTCCTTCCTTCCTCTCTATTTCTTGCCAGAGCACTTCTTAGCTCTGACTTATGGTGGTGTTGAGGATTGAACCAGCGACCTCTGGTGCCTTGGCATTTAGAGTCTGTTGCATAAACTGCTATGCTATCACCCTAATTTTAATCTTATTTTAAAATTTAGTTTTTGTTCCATGTACTGTTTGAAAAAGTTAATGTTCTGTCTAGGTCAAATTATATCTATATGCATGTCTACAATTTATATAACTACAATTTATAAATATTTAAAAAATCTTATATGCCTTTACTTTTTACATTAAGTAATTTTTAAAGTGTGTATTGAAGATTCTGAGAACTATAGAAAACTCCAATTATTACCATGAGTTTGTATATTTTTCTTTGTAGTACATTTGGCTTTTTATATATTTTAGATTTATATTGTCAGGTATATGAAGGCGCATAATCAATATATCTGATTTTAGAGTATTTCGTTCATCGTTTTGAAAAATATATTTTTGTCCCTTTACTGTATTTTTGTCTTACATTCTCCATTTTTCTCTCCTTTTAAATGTCTTAATGGGGGCTGGGTAGTGGTGTACCATGTTGAGTGCACATTTTACAATGCACACGGACCTGAGTTCAAGCCTCCGTTCCCCACTCATATAGAGGAAGCATCAAAAATGGTGAAGAGTGCTACAGGTGTCTGTTTTCCTCTTTCTACCTTCCCCTTCCCTCTTGATTTCTCTCTGATTCTATCAAATAAGAAAATAAATAAAATATTTTTTTAATTTTGTGGTCAAAATTTAATTGGGCTGATGCTAAAACATCGCAGGCCTTTGAATTGTTCTTTAACTCCTTCTACACCTTTATAGCTTTATGTCACCTACATTTTGCAAGAATCCCATGATCTCGTTTCCTACTTTCTAATTCATTTTTCATTGGTATTCATTCTTCCAAATAAGCCAATTCTGTTGACAATATATAACTATCTTATTTTTTGCCATCTGTTACTGCTGGGGCTCAGTGCTATCACTACAGAATCACTGCTCCCCCTCCCAGCAGGCATCCCCCCCCCCCCCGCTTTCTATTTTATTTCCTAGGACTGGGGGGGGAATTGAAATGAGAGGAGACAGAGAAAGACTTGCTTCACTGCTTTTTTTTAAATATTTTTTTATTTTTTAAATTTTTTAATTACCTTTATTTATTGAATAGAAACAGCCAGAAATCAAGAGGGAAGGGGGTGATAGAGAGGGGGAGAGAGACAGAGAGACACCTGCAGCCCTGCTTCACCACTCATGAAGCTTTCCCCTTGCAGGTGGGGACCGGGGGCTCAAACTCGCTTCCTTGCAAATTGTACTACGTGTACTCAACCAGGTGCGCCACCGCCCGGTCCCTGCTTCACTGCTTTTGAAGCATCCCCCTTGCCACTGGGCAGAGGGGACTCAAACCCAAGTCCTTGCATGTAGCAATGTGTCATACTCAACCAGGTACACCAAGATATACCCCTTACATATCATTTTGTATATCATTATTTTCTTTTTCTTCTCCTCCTCCCCTTGCTCCACTTCCTCCTCCTCTTTGTCCTTCTACTTCTCCTGCTCCTCCCTGCTCAACTCTGGTTTATTCCAGTGATTAAACTGGGACCTCCAGTACCTCAGACTTAAGTCTACCCTACCTGTGATGTTATCTCTCTATCCTATCCTTAATTTCTACTATTTAATTTGCTAGCTCTTTTGGACACTTCAGATACCACATTTATTCATGTCAAGTGTTGTTTATTTATGACATCATCCTTTACTTGATACGAGCTCTTGGGTTTGCAGAGTTTCGGTTTATTTTTCATCTTCCGCTGTGCTAGCTTTCTCATGCATGTGTTATTCACTGCCGTTTGTTACTACATAGTGATTTCCTGTTGGATTGTCTATCATAATGAGTATCTAGCAGTGAGGTGGAATGAAACTATTGTTATGCTTCCTATTTTGTATCGCATTCGGCTTAAATAGGGGAATGTTCGGTTTATCATTTTACCTGTCAAAACTCCTTGGTACTATCAACCTCCTGGTGCTTTTCCCTGTCTTTATGTTCTGATTTCTACCACTGTGTGCTGGAGGCAGACAATACTACTATTGTTGTGTGCGCATGTGTGTGTGTCTGTGTGCGTGTGCATGTGCCTGCATTGTGCCTGCATATGCATCCATGTGCATGCATGTAACATATATAGCTAGGACAATTATTTTTCATGTTTTTTTTTTTTCTTTTTTTCATTTTACCAAGGCACTGCTCAGTTCTGGTTTATGGTGGTGTGGAGTATTGCACCTGGGACTTTTGGAGCCTCAGGCACAAGAGTTTGTTTGCATAACCATTATGCTATCTACCCCCACCTACAACAACTATTTCATTCACTTAAACTAATCTCTGTGTTCATTGTCCTTTGATCCTTTCCTGTTCCTGGTTTCTGTCTGTGCACAAACAGAATTGGTGATGCTTCTTCTATCCAATCTGGCAATTTCCATCTTTAACATCATTCCATCCTATTCTCCAAATTACAGGAATTCCTTTTTTTAAACTTCAGTTAATTTATCCTTTTATATATATTTTTTAATTTTTTATAATTAACTTTATGTATGTACTTTATAGAAACAGCAAGAAATTGAGAGGGAGTTGATAGAGTGGGAGAGAGGGAAAGAGACGCCTGCAGCACTGCTCCACCACTTGCAAAGCTTCCCCCTGCAGGTGGGGACCAGGGGCTTGAACTCAGGTTCTTGCACATTGTACCATGTGTGCTCAGCTAGGTGTGCCACCACCCACCCTCCCACCCCAATTACAGGAATTCTTCAAACCATTTCTTCTCAGTGAGAGTTTCCTTTTCTTGTTTTTCTATTCTCTAAAAGACTGATGAAATTTAAGTGATTTATAATTTTTCTAGCAATATCAGGAGTATAGATCAATGTTATTTTCTTCTTTGCCTTTTTTCTCAGTCTTTCCTATAGTTGGCATTAAGCATACATTGTTTTTAATCAGAAAAAAAGTGTGATATATATATATATTAAGATTTTAAAATATAAACATTCTTTTCTGATTGCATGGTGAAAGTGATGACCCAAGATGTAGGAGTGCAACTGAACACGCCTGCTTCCCTACGGTGCACTCTACAAAGTTCCCAGGAAGTACTGATTGTGACATGGCAGAAAATTAAGCAGGGAAGTCCAGAAAACATGGTCACCTACAGCAAGAACCATGGGGTTGTGCTTCAGCCTCCTTATAAGGATAAAGTAAATATCACCCAGCTGGAACTCAGAAACTCAACCATTACCTTCTGGAATACCACCCTGGAGGATGATGGATGTTATAATTGTTTCTTCAATACCTTTGGTTCTGGGAAGATCTCAGGAATCACCTGCCTCAGAATCATTGGTGAGAATACATTATCTCAGGCTAGAAATGTAATTTTCATGAATGGACACAGTAGTACTTCCTAGTTTTTCAGAATCTTAAATCTAGAAAGATTATGAGAAGACATTTAGCTTTTCATATTTAGTGTAACTGTATAATTGTAATTATTTTGAGAGTTCATGGGGCTACACTGAGTCTTTGCTCTGGGGATTTCTGTTGCCAGCAAAAGTAAATTGAAGAACACAGAGTGGGCAAGTGATTTTATTCAAACCTTGTTTGGCCTTCTAGTAATAATATTATTCTAGAAGAGTCCTGTGCATGTTTAGACAAGTATTTTTGTACTACAAGTATTTTTGTATCTTCAAAATGAGTGTGAAATAGTTCTAATTGCTTTAATAGTTTGGGGTTTAAAAACAGCCTGATTGGGAGTCCAGCGGTGGCGCAGTGGGTTAAGCGCACGTGGCGCAAAGCGCAGGGACCAAGGATCCCGGGGAGTCGCTTCACGGGAGGTGAAGCAGGTCTGCAGGTGTCTATCTTTCTCTCCCCCTCTCTCTGTCTTCCCCTCCTCTCTCCATTTCTCTCTGTCCTATCCAACAACAAAGCAACGTCAACAATGGCAATAATAACCGCAACAAGGCTGCAACAACTAGGGCAACAAAAAGGGGGAAAACTGGCCTCCAGGAGCGGTGGATTCATGGTGCAGGCACCGAGCCCAGGAGGAAAAAAAAAAAAAAAAACAGCCTGATTAGGATTACCCAAAGTCAGCTGTGCAGGTGCCCTGATTCTCCTAGGGATCATATAGCAGAATCTCTTTATTCCTGATGCTAACTTGAGACTTATTCAACATACTACTGAGGAAAAAACACATTTTTGAAAACTGTGAGTAAGGTTTTTTTGAAAACATGGAACATTTGGTAGTGTTTTAGAGGGGAAAACACTTAGCATCAATAAGAAAGTTAAAGTAAGAGTTTAAACATATCTAAGCTCAGGTGGTGGTAAGCATAAGGACCGACCAGCAAGGATCCGGTTCCAGTTCCCAGCTCCTCACTTGCGGGGGGGTCGCTTCACAAAAGGTGAAGCAGGTCTACAGGTGTCTATCTTTCTCTCCTCCTCTCTTGTCTTCCCCAACTCACGCCATTTCTCTCTGTCCTATCCAACAACGAGGACATCAATAATAATTACAACAATAAAAAAAACAAGGGCAACAAAAAGGAATAAATAAATATTTATTTTAAAAGAGAGTTTAAACATATCATAAATGTGAACAGTGGTGTAAGGAGGAAACTCAGTAGACAGGAATGCAGTCATGGTATGGCAGAAATGCAGCAAAAGTATGAAAAAAACCAACTACATGATTTTATCATCTATTTACCTGTAATGAGTTTTCTCTATAAGATCTTATGCCAGTTCTTCTTGATTTCTTCCTTTCTTGCTTGCTTTCTTGCTTTCTTTCATTCTTTCTTTCTCTCTGTTTCTCTCTCTGTTATTTCTTTCACTGTCTGCATCTGTCTCGTCTCTAATTTTCCTTTACTCCTACCCTTTGTTCATTCTTCTGTCCCATTCTTTATTTATTCTTTCCTTCCTGCCTTCCTCTATACCATTTTTTCTCTTCTATTTGTCTTTCTTTTTTTCCAACTTTCACTTTCTCTTACTTACCCTCCACTTCTCATAATGATCTTTCTTTTACATCTTTCTGTCTCTTCCACTAGTGCTCAGTAAGGTCTCTGGACAGAGCTACAGCTGAGTAGCCACATGCTCTCCAACTTACTGTCTCTTGAATCTCTAAACAAAAAGAGCAGACTTCACTTAGTACTGCCCTTTAATTATTGTGGTCACCAGAGTTGGCCACAGAGGAGGGGCAAGTCTGTGTTTGCTCAGGAGAGATAATTGTGTGTTCTAACGAAAATGAGCTCATTAATCATTTAGGGAGTCATTAGGGAGTTTTAAAAGGGAAGCATGTACAACTGATCTAAAAACTAAGGCCCTCTTCTCATAAACTTGTGATTTCATCTTAACTCCATGAGGTACTCTCCTGGGCATCGCCTATTGTCATTGTGTGATTTTTACTTTTTTTTTTTTTTTTTTTCCTGGTGATGGCTGTAAATTCCTGGTTTACATTTTGTTTAGATATCACATACAGGGACTTTTTTTTCTTTTCTTTTCTTTTTTTTTTTTTTTGCCTCCAGGTCTATCACTAGGACTTGATGCCAGCACTATGAATCCACTGGTCCTGGTGGCCATTTTTTCCCATGTATTGGATAGAATAGAGAGAAATTGAGAAAGGAGGGGAAGATAGAGAGAAAGATAGACACCTACATACCTGCTTCACAACTTGGGAAGCTTCCCCTATGCAGGTGGGGAGCCAGGGACTATAACCCAGATCCTTGCGCAGGTTCTTGCACTTAGTACTATGTGCGCTTAACGGGGTGCACCACCACCCGGCCCCCAAACAGGAACTTTCTAGTTCTCCATACATCTAGCTTATGGTTCATCTCTAGGCAGAAAAAAAATACATATATTTTTTCTTTCCTTTATAAGGGGGATTAATAGTTTATAGTCAACAGTAAAATCCAGTAGTTCCTACATTTGTAACATTTCTCAGTTTTCCACATAATAACTTCAACCTCCCCTACCTAGGCCCTCCTCCACCACCATATATATCCCAGGACCTGAACAGTTATCCTGCCCCAGAGTTCTTTACTTTGGTGTGCAGTACACCAAATCCAGTCCAAGTCATGCTATGTGTTATTCCTTCTGTTTTTTTTTTTTTTTTTCAAACTTCTATCTGTGAGTGGGATCATCCCATATTCATCCTTCTCTTTTTGGCTTGTCTTGTTTACCATGATTCCAAGTTAAAAAAAAAAAAATCTAAGTAACAGGTCCTTTATGGGCTTGAGGTTGTGAAATACTTTGTGTGCAGTCCACTGTATCTGGTGAAGCTGATTGGGAGTTGTCAAATTATTTTAGAGGAAACCCAGATGAAGGCAGAAATTCTAATTTGTTCATAGAAAAAAGAGAACCCAATAATTAACTGCTGGATTATTTAGGAAAGAAGTCGCTATCCATCTAGCTAAGAAAAACTACAAAGTGACTTTCTTGTCACAGTGCTAAACTAATTCAGTCTCCATCCTGCAGTTCATAGAATTAGACACAGGAAGATCTTCTGAGAAGGTCCCAGTTTGGATCAGTTGTACCACCTTATTGTTGTTGTTGTTTTTATTAACTACTATTATCACTATTATCCCTACTTCCTTTTTGTAAAGATCTTTCTCTCATCTTTCTGAAGAGCATGAGACTCAGACCAGGTGCTTATCTGATAGCAGACCACTATTGTTTTTGTCCAGTACAGCCCACAGGATTTCTTCACTATAAACTTTTTGAAGATCACCTAAATGTTACTTGTTCTGCCAATGCACGCCCAGCTCCTATGATTTTATGGAATGTTTCTGGATCAGGCTTTGAGAACAGTACTGAAATCATCTACCATCCCAATGGAACTACATCTGTCACTAGTGTTCTCCATTTCAAAGACCCAAAGAGTCAGGTGGGGAAGCAGTTGATCTGCTTGGTGAAGCACCTGGAGAATGTGAAAGTCTTTAAGGAAACAGTGCACAAAGGTAAGAGGAGGTGGACAGCAGTGCCTGTTGCACATGTATATATACACCTCAAAGTGTGGATTGTTCTGTAGAGCTTTTTGACCTCTTAGGAAATGAGCTAACTGGGACAATACGGACTAGGTTAGGGAAAGAAAATGGTGATGCAAACAAAGGGAATTTTACTTTAGTCAATATAGTGTGTTGCCCACATACCAAATATTTTGCTGAGGTCCATTGTCTGTTGTTTGCAAGGCTTGGGGAAAATTTCAAATAAAACCCCTAAAACATGGAAAAATTTCCTGCTGTGTGCCACTTAAGTGACTTTTAACAAATATTTCCTGAAGCGTTTCAAAAAGCAAATGAGTCAAAAAAAAAAAAAAAGAAAGAAAGAAAAGTTGATGTTCACATAAATGGGATAAGAAGAAAAAAAACAAAACAACTACTGTGTTAGATTTGGACCTTTATGAAGATATCCTTAGGTTTAGCCAAGGCAAAGGTTAAATTTGCCTAAAAATGTAAGAACCTGACCTGTTTTTCTCAAAAACTTTCAAAGTCATTTTCAAAAACTCCAAAATTGACTTTCATGTCATTTTTAAATGCTCTCATTTTACTTGTATCGTGTTTGTTCATTCTGCAATTATTAGGAAGCTTCTAAGCTAACAGTACTATATCAGGTACCAGAACAATTGAAGTGAAACAGATGTCTGTCTGAAAGTGCTCAGCCACATTATGATATAACAAACCCTATTATGGTGGTCTGAAGAAGATTCTAGAAACTCTCAAATTAGGGAACTGTTCCCTTTTCTTTGCATTATAGTCACAATAGAAGCATTTAGACTATGCTGTATTTAATGACTATAGAAAAGATATTTAACAACCAACAGAAAATAGAGCAAAAATATTGAGATGAATTATTTCTGAGGATTGTAATCATGACATTAATGTTTTCTCCTTTATACTTTTTAAAAAATTTTCCCCTTTTGTTGCCTTTGTTGTTGTAGCTTTTTTGTGGTTATTGTGGTTGTTGTTGATGTCGTTCGTTGTTGGATAGGACAGAGAAATGGAGAGAGGAGGGGAAG
This sequence comes from Erinaceus europaeus, assembly GCF_950295315.1. Taxonomy (NCBI): domain Eukaryota; kingdom Metazoa; phylum Chordata; class Mammalia; order Eulipotyphla; family Erinaceidae; genus Erinaceus; species Erinaceus europaeus. Next base: position 90,657,158 of record NC_080170.1, on the reverse strand, counting down.
ACAGAGAGGGGGAGAGAAAGACACCTGCAGACCTGCTTCACTGCCTGTGAAGCAACTCCCCTGCAGGTGGGGAGCCGGGGGCTTGAACCAGGATGCTTACGCTGGTCCTTATGCTTTGTGCCACCTGAGCTTAACCTGCTTCGCTACCGCCCGACCCCCCTCCTTTATACTTTTATGTGTTTTTTAAACCTGTCTTGATAATTGTATAATAGTTGACTTGTGAGCAACAGAGTTAAGTGGACAATTCCCTCCAGCACACACATACTTAATGATTTGCACTAATTTTGACTCCGTCCAGAGTTAATTTTCAGTAGCCAGATGTTGACGAAAAATCTTACTAATAATTTTAGTCAAGGGTCAATAGTATTTTAATGGACAGAATATGAACTTTATATGAAAAAATAGCTCTCTTGATTATTGCACCTGTTTTGCTGTGCATATGATCCAGGTTAGAGCTCGATTTCTCCCACATTGGAGGAAGCTTTGGTGCTGTAGACTTTTCTTTCTTTCTTTTTTTTTTTTTTTTTTGTCTTTCTGTATGAAAAGTCAGCCCACAGCAGTGGAACACTGGCGATGCTAATAATAATAATGAGGAGGATGATAAATACGAACTTTGGAAGAAAACAAATCTTTGGCCCAGTCTCTATTACTTATTTTGCTGATTTGGGCCTTACCTAGAGCCTCTAAATCAGCATTTTCCTTTTTCGTCTTTTAGATGATGATGATAGTATTTACTTCTTGGACTTTTTCAGGAGTAAATGACACAACACAATAAAATATCTTGGTGATTATTACTATTACTAGTATATCTATATTTAAGGATGATTTCCATTGTAAACTTAACTCTACAAAAAAGTTCATCACAGTATTCTTCTACGACAGCTTCTCTAACAGGTTTTTCCTTTTTTTTTGTTTTTGTTTTTTTTTTCTTTTTTTTCCTTTCTTTTTTTAATTCCCCCCCCCTTTTTTTTTTCTTTCTTCTTTCATTTCTGTAGGTTTTTGGTTTTCAGTTCCACTATTGTTGAGTATTGTTTCCCTGATAATTCTTCTGGTCTTAATCTCAATCTTATTATATTGGAAACGTCATCGACACCAGGATCGAGGTAAGTTGTGACAAGGAATATAAAGAAAGAGTTCAGTGACATTTTTTAAATGACAGTTTAAATAAAGGGATAGTAAAAGTGTGTTTTGTTTGTTGTAGAAATGCATAATTTTTTGGACTATTCTAAAACTTCAGTGTTCTCTTGCAATTGTACCTTCCTACTTTTCATTTGCTCAGAATGTTTAAGCCTATTTATTTTGGAAGTTTAAAGTAACTGTTGATGAATGGAAATGTGAAAAATGTTTGTTTTTAAAATTTTTTAAATTTATTTTTTAAATTTATATTTATTTTTATTTTTTGCCTTGTTTTCTATTGTTGTTGTAGTTATTATTGTTGTTGATGTCGTTGAAGTCGTCGTTGTTAGATAGGACAGAAAGAAATGGAGAGAGGAGGGGAAGACAGAGGCAGGGAGAGAAAGACAGACACCTGCAGACCTGATTCACCACCTGTGAAGACACTCCCCTGTAGGTAGGGAGCCCGGGGCTCCTTGCGCATTACGCCATGTGCTATCGAAAAATGTTTATTTTATCACTATGGAATCATCTGTCAGCAAAATAGGATACAGAGGTGTCTATAATACCTGGTATACTCATTCTACCCATTAGAGAGAGGACAGAGTCTCCTGTTTTTAAGAGACTGAAATTGCTCAATGTAATCATCAGTTAAGTAACACATTTTGTGTTGTGTCAAAGGGTTTTCAAAAACCTTTGTTAACTGTATCTTGTCATTCTGCTCTTACAGAGATTTATCTCTAACCCCTATAATAATCATTATGGATGCCAGGTACTCCATAAATGTTGTTCACCAAACAGTGAATGAATGGATGGATAGATGGGAGGATAGATTTCTTTCTTTTTTTTTTTCCCTAGGGAGGATATATTTTTTATCTCTTTTCCCTATCATAAATTCAGTACCTCATAAATGATGAATCAAAAATATTGTGAGATGCTGTCAATGAGAGACATTAAGTCAAGGCAAGTTAGTAGAGGATGTGGTATGTGGACACCTACCACAGTGAGATAAGAAACAATATACTGGTGACAACAACCTTGTAGACCATCACTTTCCTTCAGTAAAGTGATTTAATAAAAAAAGAAGTCAGAGTTTTATGTATTACCATAAATCAGGTAATAAAATCTGCTGGGCAAACGATTTCATGACCTCTTGATTAAAAATGTTTTAACTAAAATATTTGATGCCAACTACTTATAGCTAACAACAACAAAGGCAATTATTTATTCGAGAGACTTAGACTCTTGTGCATTGGGAACTACTGTTTGGTAAAACCACAATTAAACTATACAAAAAGTTATAAGATAGGGGAGAAGATGGTTAGCTTTTTTTCTTCCGAGTAACACATTCTGACTGTCAAGTCTTTGGTGCAAGTGGATCCTACTATTGAAAACATTTGCTTTTCTTCATTCCTTGACTATTTTCTTTTTCCTGCTATCATCTTTTGAAAACATAGCAACATATTTGGATGGGCATGGAAATGTGATTTCTTAGGAACAGCACAGGGATTTAGAATTGATGGCCCGAAATACAGTTATATGAATAGAAATGGGAATGGAGGCAGGAAACTGAGTGTGCGCCTGCTCAGAGTTTGTAGGGATGCACTGTGAGTATTTAAAGGACCATCTCCATGGAGTTGTCCAGTAGTAAGAAAACCTTGTTAAGATTGATTTTTTTTGATAGATAATTGACATAAACAAAATGTATTTTAAATCAAACTCCACTAACCATTGCTTATAAAAGCATTAGCAAATATATAGTTTTTTTGTTTGTTTGTTTGCGGGGGAGTGTGTCATATCTGATGACTGATTTTATTTTTACTGAAAAGTTAAATTCCCTTTACTTTCTTTTGTGGTTCTATAGAATTTCATATGATGTTAGTACTTGTTTTCTTTTTTTTTTTTTAACTGGAGCACTGCTCAGCCCTGGCTTATGATGGGGGCGGGGGAGGATTAAACCTGGGACTTGGGAGCCTCAGGCATAAGAGTCTCTTTGCATAACCATTATGCTATCTACCCCCACAATGCTGGTATTTTTTAACTATGAAGCTGCACTCTGGAAGAATGGTGAGTTAAAATTTATCATCACAGCTCCATCTGATTAGATTATGATAGGTCTTCTTGAAAGAATGCGTTTTTTTCTTCATAACCCCATTACTTTATGAATAAAATAGGAAGTAAGAAAAACATGAAATTGCCTAGGGAAATTTTTGCTGTTCTATATTGGTTCTTTCTAGTAACACTCAGTTGATACCATAAATTTGCTTCTTCCACAATTACAACAGAAGAAGTCAAATTTGGGGTCAAGCATAATTGTCTTCATAGTAATTGTCGGCCATCAGTAATTACATGCTTCTTGGGAACTAAAACTTCATTTTGGAGCAGTTAATCATAAACAGTAACCTAGTATTTAGAAATCTTTATGTTGAGTAACAGTGTCCTTTTGTTTGACACATGAGTAGTTCAGAAAATTAAAAAAAAAAAAAAAACTTAGACACTGGTGAAAATATTTCAAACTTCATTTTTTTTCTTTCTCCCATCTTCAGAGTTACAAATGACCAGTTGACTTTCCCTCCCCTCAACTTACTTTTTCTTTCCTTCTGTCCTCCTTTCCTTATCAAGGTCCTTGTGGCATGGAAAAAAATAAGCCAGCCATGAACTAGAAAAGGGATGTGTAATATCTCACAGAAGCAAACTATGTCAGAAAATAATAAGAAGAAGAAATGACTGGGTTGCGGTCATCAAACATCTACTATAAATAAAGCACTAGATACAACAAACTATTAGTCTCTGGAGAAGATATGGCAATTTCCAGAGAAGAGGGTGGGAGGAGGTTGAGTAGAGGCCATGGCACTAAAACTAGACCCCAGTGGCCAGAATAGCATAGTTTTCACTAAATGCTAACTTCTGTTATTGCCTACTCTAAAGTGCTTTTTGTCTTTATCAGTGTGTATTTTCGTAATCTGTACAAATGTTAAAGTCTTTGTAGTTATGTTTATGTAGGTGAAAGGTAAATGGAGGAAAAGGTGGGAATTCCTGCAGCTAAGCAGACTTTGAGGAAGAAGGCTTACAAAATTATCTGGATTTATTTTTTAGACTCATGGCAAAACTATTTGGAAGAAAGAAGAGCACACATAAGTCATTTCAAATAGCAACTTTGAGAGAAGTTTGTTTTAGATGAGTAGATTGGACAGGTAGGCTCAGAAAGTATATTTACCAAAAAGCATGGGCACAGAAAAATGAGCCTGTGATGTTTAAAATTGATTTACTGATATTTGCACATTTATTTCCGTCTTTCTGAGGAAGAGAAACTATTTTTGTTTGTTTTGGTAGGGAAGCATGAGGAAGTTACTGAACAAGGTTAACCCTAGACAGAGAGACAGGGTTACTAAATTAATATTTGCGAAGAGATTTCTAGGAAAGCTAGCCAGAGGGCAACTTTGTGGCTGTTAAATAACTAAAAAATGGATCGTTGCGGGGTGGGGGGGTGGGGGGGGAGGGGGCTGATTGATAGCATACCCAGTTAAGTGCACACATTACCATGAGCTAGGAACTGGATTTGAGCCACTGCTTTCTACCTGTAGAAGGGGATGAGCAGTGAAGCAGGTCTGCAGGTATCTCTCTCTCTCTCTCTCTCTCTCTCTCTCTCTCTCTCACTCTTGCTCTCTCCCTCCTCCCTTCTCTTTACCTTCCTCCTTATCTTTCCTCTCTCCTTTCAATTTCCCTCTGTCTTATCCACTAAAATAGACATAAGAAAGGAAGGGAGGCTGTTAGGACAACCCTGGTGGCAATTAAAGGAAGAGGAAAAAAATTACTCTTTCGTTTCAGCAGTTAACGTTACTTTCTTTCCTCTTCTCCTCAATGGTTTCTTCCTTATATTTATCCTTTTTCTTTTCCTACTTGGTGAGAATTGGCTTTGCATTCAAGGATCTTCTTGTGGTTTTAGTCTAGTGATAGTCACCTTACTGGGGTGAATGTCGACATGGACATTATGCCATTTGCTTTCTCCCACTGCACTCATTCAGAGTGGATGACATGTTTCTTCCTATAAACCTAGACTGATTTGCCCATCTCCTGATGTTTGTGGTCCCTTTGGACAATCTGGACTTCATTATCCCTTCATTTGGGCATGGATCAAATATTGCTCTTGTGTCTCAACTCTTTGGAAAGAGAGGAGATATAATTTTGCTTCAAATGTGGGACGATGCATTGAAATGCCTCTTCAGGGTTTTTGCTGTGGTCAAAAGTCAGGAAGGAACAGAACTGCATGTTGTCCCCTGGAGCTCTACTGATGGCTACACAAGGACAGAATGATAATCTTTTCTATGCATATTATTTCTCTTTGCTGTTTATTTTTTATGATAGAGAGGAAGAGACTGAACTGTTCCACTACCTATGAAGTTCTACCCTTCCTTTTTTTTTCCCTTGCTTTCATGTGATGCCAAGGATTAATTAAATGCACAGGCTGATACATGCAAAGCAATTGTTCTATAGCTCATTTCCCTTCTTGTTCCTCTGTTAATTCAGTTATATTTTATTGTGCAAAGAACTTATGAATCATATATGTGTATGGGAGTGAGAGAAATGGGGAATGGAAGAATCTTGTCCCATGTAGGTGATAGTGAAAATTTGTGTAAGGTTAAAAATGCAAATTTTGCAAGTTTTTGTAAAAGACTGACTTAATATCACAAAAACTGAGAAGTGAAACCAAGATAAAACCCCAGTTTTTCTTTCTACTTCATCATCTACTTGTAGCCTTATAGGGAAGCACACACCCTCCTAGTCTGTATGCAGGAGTGCCAGTAGCCTTTGAAAGGACCTTCCTGTGTTTACTTTGTGCCCATTTCCACCTCTGTGATGAGCAAGTTAGCATCCATGTGGAAACAAAATTCAGGTTCTTATAAATACAACACATTTAGTTAATTTGCAATTCGTTCTTTTCTTCGTAGTCTTTTAAAAAATATTTATTTATTTATTTATTCCCTTTTGTTGTCCTTGTTGTTTTATTATCGTGGTTATTATTGATGTTGTCATTGGAAAGGACAGAGAGAAATGGAGAGAAGAGGGGGGGAAGACAGAGAGGGGGAGAGAAAGACACCTGCAGACCTGCTTCACTGCTTATGAAGCGTCTTCCCTGCAGGTGGGGATCTGGGGACTCAAACCGGGATCCTCATGCGGGTCCTTGTACTTTGCACCACTTGCGCTTAACCCACTGCGCTACCACCCACTGTGCTACCACCCGACTCCCTTCTTCGTAGTCTTAAGTGTGTCTGCACATCATATTTTCCCTAGAACTCCCTGTGTTCTTTTATCAGTTTACTCATATCACAATGAATCAGGAATATTTACTTTCTTTTTTTCTTAAATTTTTAAATTACCTTTATTTATTGGACAGAAATTGAGAGGAAGGGGGTGGTATAGAGAGAGGAACAGAGAGACACTTGTAGCCCTGTTTCAGCACTTGCAAAACTTCCCCCCATAGGTGGGGACGACTGCAGGCACAAGCCTGAGTCCTTGCTCATTGTAACATGTGCGCTCAACCAGGTGTGCCACCACCTGGCCCCAAATGTTTACTTTCTTAACTTGGCTGGTTAAATATTGAAGCAGAATTCACTCTTTATTGATTGTCTTATTACTTATCCTCTTAAAATCAAGTAAGATAGAAATCACGTATATTCCGGTTGACATCTTGTTATTTCTTTTATATAGAGCCCTAGAGAAGATGCACAGCTCCCTGAAGTTATTCCCTGATGTACTTGAATCTGACTGCGAAGGAAACAGGTGGGGGACAAGGTGATTCTCCAAGTTACCTAAAGAATAAGTGAGGTGGGAGTAAAAGAATTCCAAGACTTCCTACAGCCGTCTAAGCTAGTGTTGTATGAGTCCAAGAAGTCATTTTACCTCTCAGGTCTGTTGTAGGACTTGATTTTATAAAGTAATTCAGAGTTATACTATGGAAAGGGCACTGGACATAGAATCAAGAATCTTGGCTTCACCTGGTGGCACAACTATGATAGGCCCTTTGTCTCAGTGAGTTTCCATGTTTGTGTTAAGAAAAGTAAGTTATTGGGCCAGAGACTTTGGCGTTATCTTCTCAAAACTGATGTAATTCCAGTAAATAAGAAATAAGCAAAGAGACAGAAATTCAAAAGTGAAAGAATATGAAAACCAGTATGAGAACCAAAGAATTTTTCTGAAACTACACTACCTTTTGCCTTTCTGTTGTTACATCTCTTTTTTTGTTGTTCTTAGGTCTGTGAGTCTGTGTATGTATCACTTTGTGTCTAATCTGCTACCTGTTTACTGTTTTGTAATAGCTAGTCTTCCCAGAACTCTTAGCTTGCCCACAATTGTTCATGTTTACCCGAGTAAGAGCATGAACATTGGACTTAATTTATTGCAGAATGGCATTGTAGATTTTGCTTATCTCTTTTACTAGGTGACTAGATATTGTTAATCTTAGATAGTAGATTACCTTCTCAAAAAAAACATGCAGCCCTCATCTATTTGACTTATAATGTGACCCCAGCCATATTTTCAACATTCTGAATTCAGTCTAGTTTAATGAAAATATATTATGAAAACAATCATTTAGGGAGTTTCCTGAATTAAAGTTAGCAATTCAAATGCTTTGTCTCTCCTGAATTCATTCTCCATAAGTTAATTTAGCAGAGGAGGCACATTCCTTTATTATACATTTTCCATTATTATAAATGCATCATTCTGACTATTGGGTCAAATTTGGAATTCTTAAGACCAAATTAGTGACTTTTTCCCATACTTTTTGTTGTTCTTTTTTCTTGTCTTTGTCCAATGACCTAGAAAATAAATTTTAAGTTGTTTTCACTATTAGATTGCATATTTATATATTTAGTAAACTTTACATGTTATTTAATTCTGTATTATTTCTTATAATTGTATTAAAAGACTCAATTATTAAAAACATCCATCAACTCTGAGTGCTCCATTTATGGTTTTCTCCTAAGAGGTGTGGACACTGATTATCACTCCTTTGTTTATTTTTTTTATGTGTAGGACCGCTCATCCTGGAAAATATACCATTTACATTCCTGACTAACTATAGAATCACATATCATATGCTCCTGATCTGGATGGTAAAACTCCCTCAAGTTGGTGCTTGTGTCCTTTTACCATGACCTGATTAACTCTGGAGCACTTCCCTATATGTGCTCGATTTCAGTTTTGCTCTTAGATATCAACTTGGGCAAAATTACTAAACACACCCTTTCAAATTTAGTAATGATTACCGCTCTGCTTCCGGTTTTGCTACATTTGTGATAACTCAGTTGAATTCATGCCAGATCAAGTAAGATATTTAAAGTAGAAACTCTCAAACATTTATTTCTCAAGTCCCTTTACGTGCATAAAAACATTATTAAGAATATCAGTGAGCTTCCTTGTAAATTATGTCTGTTGATGTTTAATATGTTTGAAATTAAAACTGACTACACATACCTTGTGTTAACCATAAGAGTGCAAGTCAGCATCATATCATGCAGTTTCTGGGAAACTTCAGCATACTCACAAGAGAATGAGTATGAATAACACAAATAAATAATGTATTTCTGTATTCTCTGAAATATTTCAGGGATAATAATGAAGACTGTTCACTTAAATTATAAGCAGAAAAAGAGGCCACCATGAAACTTTCTTAAAAGAACTCTCTAATCAACTATTTGACAGTGTTTAAATGGAATCTACCATACCACAATAACTCAGGTCATTACCCAACTAGGAATCCCTCTTAAAATCAGAGAGTTCTAGGCAAAATCCTTGTCATCATTAGCTATTCCAGTTAATTTGTCTTATGATGGGGCTTGCCAGTTATGTTCCAAAGTATTGGGTGATTTGTACATGGGATGAGTATATTTTAATAGAAAGCATTGGGAATGTCATAGAAAAATGAAGAGGACAAAAGAAATAGGTGATTCATCTATTTAGCTTTGTCTAGAAGGTAGATCCATGTGAAATACCAATATCACCCTGTGCCTCTTGACCTCTCAACCCCTAGGTGGGGTTCACCAACTTCCTAATACTCATCCTGAACCTTTCAATTAGGAATACATTTTGTGAAACTCTAAAATGATAGGAGGCTTTTGGCCTTTACATATATGAACAAGATTGGGAAAGTTACTAATATTTTAGTCACTTAGAATAACTCAGTTACACAGTTATTTTGTTAATAAAATTTTGGGAAAATCCCAGAGTGCTGGTAAACCTCAGAAATAGGGGAAAGCAAAGAAGCTTTTTGTGTTTCAGTAAAACTGAAACTGAAAATAAGGACTGAGGGTGGAGGGGAAGATAAGCATTCATTATTAACTAGGTAAGTCTCAGAAGCCTGGGTTTAAAGAGCAGAAAAATCCATATTGTGACTAGGATTTATAAGGCTTTATTTAGTTAAGAGAATTTTCTTAAACCAACTTTTTTCTTTTTTTTTTTTTTTAATAAATGCACCTTTTAATTTTTTTATTATTTTTATTTATTATTGGCTAGAGACAGCCAGAAATTGAGAGGGAAGGGGGTAGTAGAGAAGGAGAGAGAAAGAGAAACACCTGAATCATTGCTTCTGGTGCAAAGTTTTCCCCCTGCAGATGGGGACCAGAGGGGAAAACCTGGGTCCTTAAGCATTGTAACTTGTGCACTCAACCAGGTGCACCACCACCTGGCCTGAAAGCCAACAGTTTTCTTTCTTTTTTTTTTTTTTAATATTTATTTATTCCCTTTTGTTGTCATTGTTGTTTTATTGTTTTAGTTATTATTGTTGTAGTTATTGATGTCGTTGTTGGATAGGACAGAGAGAAATGGAGAGGAGGGGAAGACAGAGAGAGAAAGATAGACACCTGCAGACCTGCTGAAACCGCTTGTGAAGTGACTCCCTTGTAGGTGGGGAGCTGGGGGCTCGAACCAGGGTCCTTCCGGCAGTTCTTGCGCTTTTTGCCACCCGCACTTAACCCACTGTACTACCGCCCGGCTCCCAGCCAACAGTCTTCTATGGTCATTTGTAGCTAAAGCTATTCATTGTTTAAGAAGTAAATATTCTAAATTAATTTCTTACAATTCTCTTTTCCAGTAATTTATTTCAAGGAGAAAGAGGAAGAGGCCAGAGCACTGCTCAGCTCTGGCTTATGATGGTGCTGGGGATTGAACCTGGGACTTTTGGAGCCTCAGGCATGAATGTCTTTTTGCATAACCATTATACTGTCTCCACAACCCACGACTCTCTTTTTTTATTATTATTATTGCTCTCAAGACGATCCCAATTTAGTATCAATCTTCCTGCCATTTTACTCATGCTAATTATTTTGCAGAGGATCACACAAAGATGAGTCAGCATTTGCAGTGACACTTTATTTATTTGAACCTTGTGAGGTCAAAAAAGTATTTAAACCCATTTTGCAGGCATGAAAAATGAAGCTTCAAGCTTTTCAGCATCTCTCCTCACAGAACACTGTTAATGTATTAAGCTCTTGCCAAGTGCCTATTTTGTCCTTATTACACATATTGGGATTCATCTCATGCCCTATTTATTGGTATATCCTATTTACTTGATCAATATATTCAGAGCCCGACTCCTAATTTTAGTCCTACTACCAAATCTAAATCATCATTGCCATTTTCTTGGGTTTCTGCTAAAATTCTCCAATCTGCTTTCTACCTCTCTTAGTCTGCTTGCATAACTGTTTCAAAATAAAAGTCTACAAAAAAACATGTCATTCTTCTGCACACAGTTGATGAATGCTTCCCATGCTGTTTGGAGTAGAAGCCAAAGTTTGGACATGGACTATAAGGCTTTGCTTGGTTAGACTTTCTGATAATTTCCTGATAGGCTGGATAAATCTGATATCATCTTCAACTGCTCTCTCTCTGATCATGCACCACCAACCAACCTCTGCTAATTCACCCCCATCCAAACGTGCTTCCACCACAAAGACTTGACTGTTACTCTTCTGCCTTGATGTTTTTCTGTAGTCACATAGCCAATAAACCCTTTCTCCTAATACATTCATTCTCTCTTCCTCCACTAACTTAGTTTTCTTTTTTGAATTGATCACCATCTAGCAAACTCTATGCTTTATTATTTGCTTTTATTGTGGAGTTTCTGTCACTTCCCATTAGATGCTAAGCTTTATGAAGGCAGACTTCATTTTATTTGTTTCCAAGATACACTTGGGTTGAGCACAAGGTAGGAGGAGTGCAGGCAGTGGGAGCTGCCTATTGACTGAGCAGAGAAAATTACTGGTCTTTGTTTCAACTGAACCAGAGACCCATGTACCTCCATAATTTATTGGCGTTTTCCTATCTATACTGAAAATAGTTTAAGGGATACAACATACAAAAGTTAAGATCCATTCTACTTAACATTGATTTCCTGAATATAGTTTTGCCATCTCACTCTAGAATATAAACAGTCACATTCTTCCACTGGAGATTATAGAAAAGCCTCATAAACATCTAAGAGGATGCCAAAGCAACAACCTTGAACTCTCTCCCTAGAGTTACTATTGCTTTACTGTATCTCATAGTGCCATGATTAAAAGGCCGTACCACAAAAACTTTAGAACTCACAGGTACCTTTGATACTCTTAAGTTTTTTGCCTGAATACTGGAAAATTCAGTTCAAGAATTGGAATTCAAAAAGGAAGTTATATTTTTCTGCAATTAATTGAAATTCTTCATTTTCCAGTCAACATCCAAAAAGTCACAAAAACTCAGATGATACACTTTCACTACCATATGATTCTGGATCTGGTGGTGGTGTGTATCTGTGTATCTGGAAGGCTGAAAACAGTTGATTTTCTACTTAATAATTAAAGGCAGTATTCTAAATATGCAATGTGAAAAATATGTCAGATGAAGGCTTCAATTAAGTGTTCCTTAAGTAATCTGTTAAATAATAAATAAGCCAAATGGCTCTTAGGTTATATCAGTAATAACAGGAAACACTAAAATTTTAGCAGCGATGAGCAGTCTGATGTAAGCACATTAAATTTACTGTAAACTACAAAAGTGAATGGGACTGATCTTCTGAATATATTCAAAATAAAGCCTGAAGCCTTCCAAAAATCTTATTTCCTATATTACTTGTTCAAGTAGATTCCTAAGACCTAAACTAGTTCCATAGATACCTAGATTGTTAAATCCTCTTGGGGGAAAGGATATGCTTCTTCCACTTTTATATTAGATAGATTTTAAGTTACAAATTTGTTGGAAAGAATGTATTCCTTGTAGAAACTCTGGAACTGTCAAGGTAATCTTATTCAATTTGATAAGGTCCTATTTCCAAAGTGTTAGGAATGAACATCAACATCAGTGTGAGAAACATAGATATCATCAAGTGGAGCCTCTGTGGAAGAGATTGTAAGAGTTTTAAAAATTCAGGGTTAGAAAAGGACTTTAGAAATGTGGAAACTGAAGTCTAGATGTCAACTGACTCACTCAGATCACATAAACCTCCCTGGTTTACCAAGAAAGAGAACCGGGCAGGCTCAGCTTTAAAAAAAATATATTTTCAAAGTTTATATAGCAGCTTCAAAACATCATGGCTTACTGGAATGCAAAACAGTCCTGAAAGTCTTCCCCCTCACAAAGTTGAAAGCTCTTCCCACAAATGATATCTGATGTACTTCCAGCTTTTTTGGCAGCCACAAAGTATGACATGTAATGACATGGTTTGACAAGTAATATGTGCTTCTGACCTTACACTTAGAACCTGTAGTATCCTTACCCTTGAATAGTTTTCAGCCAGAGTTTTTTTCTTTTTTCACGCGTGCGTGCGTGCGTGCGTGCGTGCATGCGTGCGTGTGTGTGTGTGTTTTCCCCCTGGAACATGACAACAGAGAAAGAGGTAGAAAGATAGACATAGAGGTGTGAGAGAAGTCAGACATTCTTTTCTAGAGAAAGAAAAGTTTCCAGATAGTTCAGGTTAGAGAAAAACTAAAAAGGAAAAGCATCAAGAACTATAAAATTAACACATAAAGCCACTAGTGTGATTTTTCATTTATTCTCATCAAGTTTTGAGTTATCATAGAAAACATTTCAACAGTCATGGGAAGATGAAAGGAAAGAAAAAAAGTGATTTCAGAAATTGGGCCTCATGTTTGGTTTGGCTTATTGACTGAAGAATTAGAGTTGGTAGGAGGATATTAGATGAAACTCATAATATCTAGAAAGTTTTCCATTGAAATATATAACTTACAATAGTCTTCTGACCATAGAATTGTTAGGTAGATGCATTCTATTTCTCTTATTATTTTATAGAGTATGTGTTTCTGTCATGTTCATGGTGATAAGTATAGCAGCAACGAGTGAATTTATTAAATACTTTTTTGGGTACTTCACTATATCAAGTCCTGTATGAACATTGAAGAAAGAAGCACTAATACAATCTTCTCCTGAAAAAAAGTTGTGTTAAAAAAAACAGTAAGTGATGGTGGGGGGGGTGCTACGGAGCAGCAGCAGCAGCTGTGTTTCTCTCCTCTCCTCTCCTGGGTCAACTAGGAATACCAAAGGGAGACAAGACAGAACTAGAACAACTTCCGGAACCCACCAAATCACCGGGGAGTGCAAATACATGAGGCTCCTGGATAGAGAGGACCCTAGGGAGAGATTAAGTGTCTGGTAACAGTCTAACAGTTTACCAGTTGAGGCACCACCTCCAGTCTGTTTCACCAACAAAAAGATGACTGAAGGGTGGAGAGGACTCCCCTAAGACTCACCAAATGCAAATGTGAGTCTCCATTGCTACTGCCCTCAGAATCTGGAGCAGCAGTGGGGAGGCCCTGTGCTGACACCAGGGGACAGAGAATTAACCAGGAAAATCAGGAGAAGATGTATACCTCCTGGACTAACAGTGGAGCTGCGAGAGTCTCTTTGCATAACCACTAGATTGCATTGGATCGACCTTCTCGTGGTGCATCCCGTGAGTACCCATTCATTGGGGAAACTGACGATCCTTCCTAGCCGACTGAATCCACATGAATCCATCCAGTCACTTTCAAAGCCAGCAACAAGCAGCTCCTGACAACTTTGCTGTTGACTGGCTACGGAAGAAGGGCAAACACTAGAAGATGAAGAAGAACCACTAGATTACCTCTACCCCTCCCTGCTTTATCTCTTGGTTAGGAGTGAGGGATTAAGCTAAAAAAACTACTTAATAGTTAAAATCCCTCAGGCTCCCATAGCCTACAGGAAAGAAAAAGAACAAAAGAGGCCTTTAAGCCACTGAGCTCCAAATCAGGGATTAAAATAAGATTGAAATGACTGTCAATTTCCACAACTGTGAACTCTTTAATTACCCTACTTAGACACAAGTCAATCTAGGCAAAAGTGATCACTAATTTGAAAAGCACTGAGAGAAGGACTTCATAACATACCATATAGTACAGTTAAACCAACAAGAAGAAAAATTGGAGAAATGAACCAGGACAAGAGTCTAACTAAAAGCCCCACAAAGGTTGAAGCACAAAATAATGAGGTCAACATCCAAACACTAGTTAAGGAAATAATCACAGGAGTGAGTAAAGAGTTTGAAAGAATTGTCATCAGAAATGCAGAAACAACAAATGAGACCCTGGAAGAAAACACTAATTATCTGAAGGTTATTAGAGAGCTGAAAGCTGAAATAACTGAGCTAAGAGCACAACTAGCTAAACAAGCTAAAACAATCTCAGAATAGGGTAACAAAATAGATGAACTCCAGAAAACAGTAGAGGGGAGAGAGAATAGAATAAATGAGGCTGAAGACAGAATTTGTAAGATCGAGGACCAAGGATGAATTAGAGACAACTAATAAAGAAGAGATCTCAAAAAGAGACTGAGAGATTCTGAAAACAACAACAGAGAACTATGGGGTGACTTCATAAGAAATAATAGACACATTATTGGCTTACCAGAGGAAGAAAAGGAGGGGAAGAAAAAAATAATAAGTGTGCCTATTCACCATTAACAACTTGTAGAAATTAAAGAGGCAATGTAATGCATAGGATATAACCTTTAGAAATGCACTCACTAGAATCTAGTTTATTCTTTAATTCTGTATAATTATACATGTAATGATCTAATGTCTTTACATGACAGAGAATATGATAGGCCCTCGGTTGACAACTGTTGAAACTGATGTTCATACATTCTTCTCTACTTTTATAGGTGTTTGAAAATCAAATAGTCTTAAACTAGAAAGGATAACTAGTTTCCAACTTTGTTAATTGAATACTGGCATTTGACTTTGCATCTAAGCAGAATACTATTATCTTCTTTATTTTTACAATCTATTCATGAGGCTTCCAAATCATTTCCTAATCATCAACCTTGAATTACATTGCTCTCAACTTTTATCCCACATACTTTGTTCTCAATTTTCTCATCAAATCCCAGGTGTTAATAATAAAAAATTTTTTCCACAAAAATCATAGTGGGAGAATCTAAGAGAAAGACCAGGCACTAGAAAACTTTCCATGTTCAGAAAGATTTTACTTTTGGATCAAAAGCAAATCTCTATGATTGGGTAATTCCAGAGAACTTGGCTTTAGTTTATTTTACCAATCAAAGTGACTTTCTTGGTCTCCATTGCTTTATCAGAATACACCACTGCTGATAATAAAGCTGGAGCCATATTTTCTTTTTTTTTTAATATTCATTTAAACGTTTTTTTAAAATTTTTTATTTAAGAAAGGATTAATGAATAAAAACATAAGGTAGGAGGGGTAAAACTCCACACAATTCCCACCACCCAATCTCCATAACCCACCCCTACCCATGATAGCTTTCCCATTCTCTAGCCCTCTGGGAGCATGGACCCAGGGTCCTTGAGGGTTGCAGAAGGTAGAAGGTCTGGCTTCTGTAATTGCTTCCCCGCTGAACATGGGCATTGACTGGTCGGTCCATACTCCCAGTCTGCCTCTCTCTTTCTCTAGTAAGGTGTGTCTCTGGGGAAACTGAGCTCCAGGACACATTGGTGGGGTCTTCAATCCAGGGAAGCCTGGCCAGCATCCTGGTGGCATCTGGAACCTGGTGATTGAAAAGAAAGTTAACATACGAAGCCAAACAATTTGTTGAGCAATCATGGATCCAAAGCTTGGAATAGTGGAGAGGAAGTGTTAGGGAGGTACTCACTGCAAACTCTAGTGTACTTCTGCTTTCAGGTATATATTTTGCAGTAGTTTATGGATACGTGTGCACATAAGCTCTCTCTCACAGAAACTGGTGTATATCTAGATTATGGGACTTTGTTAGAAAGTGAACTACCTGAGATGAAATTAGAGTGTACTATAAAAGGAAAGGTCTCACCCGAGTAATGAAGCTGAAGGGTTGTCATTCCACACGTGAAGTCTCTGGACACAGTCTGAGGTGAAGCATGTTGAGGTGGCAATTGTTGCTTTGGTTAGGTTGTGATTGGCGGATGCAATATTATTTGGTTTGGATTGGGAGATGCATACGGGAAAGTGGGCCCTATCCAGGGGTTCCAGGACTGGGGGAAGTAGGGGCTCTATAGTGGAGATGTGAGGTTCCTGCTGTCTTAGGGTTCAAAAAGACAATCGATAGTTAATGTTATCATCACATTTTTTGTTAATTGGGTTAACTTTGAAAAGTCCCTTTGTTATGGTTTGCTGTACAGTAGTACCCAGTATCTTGTATATAGCTGTGCTATTGGATGCTTCTAATCTATTTGGTCTAGGCTTTTGAGAGACTCCGCATATCAAATACACAGCCTATATATTAAAAAGATTCAGTTTGTGTTTTGAAAAACTTTGAGACATACAATTGATTTTCCCCCTCTCATATTAATTAACTACTGATTTATATGTCTACATTTTGCTAGGAGTGTACATAAACACCATTCCCACCACCAAAGGACTGTGACCCATCCCTCCCGCCCACTCCCACACCCCACTGGCGCAGGAAGCTGCATGTCTACCCCTCACCACTGGGTTTTTACTTTGGTGCCCTACTTACAATTTGGTCAGGTCCTGCTTTTAGTTTCCCTTTCAGATCTTCTTAGTCAGCTTCTATTGATGAGTGGGATCATCCCATACTCATCTTTATCTTTCTGACTTAGTTCACTTAACATAATTCCTTCTAACTCTGCCCAAGATGGGTCAGAGAAGGTGGGTTCATTGTTTTTGATAGCTGCATAGTATTCCATTGTGTATATATACCACAGCTTTCTCAGCCACTCATCTGTTGTTGGGCACCTGGGTTGCTTCCAGGTTTTAGCTATTATGAATTGTGCTGCTATGAACATAGGAGTACACACCTCTTTTTGGTTGGGTGTTATGGAGTCCTTGGGGTATAACCCCAGGAGAGGAATTACTGGATCATATGGAAGGTCCATGTCTAGCCTTCTGAGAGTTTTCCAGACTACTCTCCACAGAGGCTGGACCAATTTACATTCCCACCAGCAATGTAAAAGGGTTCCTCTGTCCCCACATCCTCTCCAGCATTTGTTGCTGCTGTCCTTTTTGATGTATGCCATTCTTACAGGAGTGAGGTGGTATCTTAGTGTTGTCTTAATTTGCATTTCTCTGACAATCAGTGACCTAGAGCAGTTTTTCATATGTTTGTTAGCCTTTTGGATCTCCTCTGAGGTGAATGTTTTGTTCATATCCTCTGCCCATTTTTGGATGGGGTCATTTGCTTTTTTGGTGCTAAGTTTGCTGAGCTCTTTATATATTTTGGTGATTAGTTTCTTGTCTGATGTCTGGCATGTGAAGATTTTCTCCCATTCTGTGAGGGGTCTCTCTGTTTGTTTAATAGTTTCTTTGGCTGTGCAGAAGCATTTCAATTTGATGTAGTCCCATTGGTTTGTTTCTGCTTTAGTCATCCTTGCAATAGGGTTTGATTCATCAAAGATGTCCTTGAGGTGTAGGTGGGAAAGTGTTTTACCAATGTTTTCCTCTAAGTATTTGATTGTTTCTGGTCTGACATCTAGGTCTTTGATCCACTTGGAGTTGATTTTTGTTTCTGGTGAGATAAAGTGGTTCAATTTCATTCTTCTGCATGTTTCAACCCAGTTTTCCCAGCACCATTTATTGAAGAGAGCCTCCTTTTTCCATTTAATCCTTTGGGTCCCCTTATTAAAGATTAGATGCCCATAGGTGTTGGGATTTACTTCTGGGCTTTCAATTCTGTTCCACTGGTCTGTGTGCATATTTTTTTTCCAGTACCATGCTGTTTTGATGATGATGGCTTTATAATATAGTTTAAGGTCTGGGAGTGTGATGCCTCCATTTCTGTTTCTTTTCCTTAAGATGGTTTTGGCAATTCTAGGTGTTTTCATGTTCCAGATAAATGACTGTAGTGTTTTTTCTATTCTCTTAAAGAAGCTTGGTGGAACTTTGATGGGTATTGCATTAAATTTGTATATGGTTCTGGGGAGAATATTCATTTTGATGATATTTATTCTTCCAATCCATGAGCATGGGATATCTTTCCATTTCTTGGTATCAGTTTCTATTTCCTTGAGTAGCGACTCATAGTTTTTAGCATACAAGTCTTTCACTTCTTTGGTCAACTTTATTCCTAGGTATTTGATTGATTTTGCTGAAACAGTAAATGGGAGTGATTTCTGGATGTCTTCTTCAGATTTAGTGTTTGCATACAGAAATGCCACTGATTTTTGTACACTGATTTTGTAGCCTGATACCTTGCTATATTGCCTAATAACTTCCAGTAATTTTCTGCTGGATTCTTTAGGTCTTTCTATGTATACTATCATATCATCTGCAAATAGTGAGAGCTTGACTTCTTCCCTTCCAATCTGTATTCCTTTGATTTCTTTCTCTTGCCTGATTGCTATGGCAAGAACTTCCAATACTATGTTGAAGAGTAACGGTGACAGTGGACAGCCCTGTCTAGTCCCCGATCTGAGGGGGAATGCTTTCAGCTTCTGTCCATTGAGTATGATATTGGCTGTCTGTTTGCTATATATAGACTCCACTATCTTGAGGAATTTCCCATCTATTCCCATTTTTTGTAGAGTTTTGAGCATGAATGGGTGTTGAATTTTGTCAAAGGCTTTTTCTGCATCTATTGAGATAATCATGTGGTTTTTGGCTTTGCTTTTATTGATGTGGTGAATGATTGATTGACTTATGGATGTTGAACCAGCCTTGCATTCCTGGGATGAATCCCACTTGGTCATGATGAACAATCTTTTTGATGTGTTGCTGTATCCGGTTGGCCAAGATCTTGTTTAATATTTTGGCATCTATGTTCATCAGAGATATTGGTCTGTAATTTTCCTTTTTTGTTCTGTCCCTATCAGCTTTTGGTATCAGAGTGATGTTGGCTTCATAAAAGGTGGAAGGGAGTATTCCTGTTTCTTCAATCTTATGGAATAGCTTAAGAAGTATGGGTATTAACTGTTTACTGAAAGTTTTGTAGAATTTGTTTGTGAAGCCATCTGGTCCAGGACTTTTGTTGTTGGGGAGATTCTTAATAACGGTTTCAATTTCTTTGTCTGTGATTGGTGCATTTAGATTTTGTAGTTCTTCTTGGTTCAGTTTTGGAAGTGCGTAGGTTTCTAGGAATTGTTCCATTTCTTCCAGATTCTCTAGCTTGGTGGCATATAGTTCTTTATAGAAATTTCGCAGGATTCTCTGGATTTCTGTGGTGTCAGTTGTGATATCTCCTGCATCGTTTACAATTCTATTAATTTGAGTCTTCTCTCTTTTTTGTTTGGTGAGTCTGGCTAGGGGTTTGTCAATTTTGTTTAATCTTTCAAAGAACCAACATTTGGCTTCATTGGTCTTTTGTATGGTTCTTTTATTTTCGATGTTGTTTATTTCTGCTCGAACTTTAGTGATTTCTGTCCTTCTGGTTGCTTTATGGTTCCTTTGTTCCTCTTCCTCTAAGTCCTGGAGGTGTGCAGTAAGGTCGTTCATTTGAGCTTCTTCTTGGTGTTTAATATGTGATTGTATGGCTATAAGTTTCCCTCTCAGTACTGCTTTCGCTGTGTCCCAAATATTTTGATAGGTTGTGTCTTCATTTTCATTAGTTTCCAGGAACATTTGAATTTCCTGTTTGAGTGAGTCTCTGACCCAGTGGTTCTTAAAGAGCATGTTGTTTAGTTTCCAAATTCTGTGTCTTTTAATAATTTTCCGTTTGTTGTTAAATGTTAGTTTTACTCAACTATGGTCTGAGAAGATACTTGGGATGATTTCAGTGCTATTGAATTTATTGATGCTGTCTTTGTGGCCTAACATGTGGTCTATCCTTGAGTATGTGTTATGTGGTTTTGAAAAGAAGGTGTATTCCAGTTTTTTGGGGTGGAGGAGTCTGAAAATGTCCAAGAGGTCTAGTCTGTCGATCTCTTCATTCAATTCTCTTGTATCTTTATTGGTTCTCTGCTTTGTTGATCTGTCTAAGTGTGACAGTGGGGTATTGAAGTCTCCCACTATTATTGTATTACTATTGATGTATTTTTGAAATTCTTTCAGTAGATGCTTAATGTATTTAGATGGTCCCTCGTTGGGTGCATAGATGTTAATAATTGTTAAGTCTTCTTGGCTGATTGATCCTCTAATCATTATGTAATGTCCTTGCCTATCTTTTATTACTTTATTTAATTTAAAATCTATCGTGTCTGAGATGAGAATGGCTGTTCCTGCCCTTTTTTGTGGTCCGTTAGCCTGTATGATAGTTTTCCATCCTTTCACTTTAAGTCTGTGTTTATCTTGTTGTGACAGATGTGATTCTTGCAAGCAGCATATGGTTGGGTTATGTTTTCTGATCCATCCCCCCACCCTGTGCCTTTTGATGGGTGAGTTTAAGCCATTGACATTTATTTATATTATGGATTTAATGTATTGTAGTGCCATTGTTCTAAAAAACAATTTGTTTGCTCTGATATATTGCAAGTATTATAGTGATGTTCTTGTTTATAAGAGGTCTTTTAGTACCTCTTTCAGGGCCGGCTTGGTGATGGTTGCCTCCTTTAACTGTTGTTTGTCTAAGAAGGTTTTGATCCCTCCATCTAGTTTGAGTGAAAGTCTAGCAGGATACATTATCCTTGGTTGAAACCCTTTTTCATTCAGGGCTCGATAGATATCTTGCCACTCCCTTCTGGCTTTTAGAGTTTGAGTGGAGAAGTCTGCAGATAATCTTATGGGTTTTCCCTTGTATATGACTTTTTGTTTCTCTCTTGCAGCCTTTAGGATCCTTTCTTTATCCTTACTTCTTCTCATTGTGACTATGATGTGTCTTGGTGTCTTCAGGTCTGGGTTGATTCTGTTTGGTACTCTCTGGGCCTCTTGAACCTTGATATCCTTTCTGTTATTCAGGTCTGGGAAGTTTTCTTGTATTATTTCCTGTAGAATGTTTGCTTCCCCTTCCTCTCTTTCTTCCTCTGGCAGGCCAATTATACGAATGTTACTTCTTTTGAGATCATCCCATATGTCTCTGTTGTTGTTTTCAGTGTCTCTCAATCTCTTTTTAAGCTCTTTAACCTCTTTCTTAGTTTTCTCTAAATCATCCTCTGTCTGACTAATTCTGTTTTCTGCTTCTGTTAGTCTGCTTTCCCTTGCCTCAGCTTCTTTCTTCATTACAGCTATTTCAGCTTTCAGTTCTCTAATTGCCTCAAGATAATTAGTATTTTCCTTGGGGGTCTCAACTGTTGTTTCCCTAATACAGCCATTCCTTTCCTCCAATGTTGTTTTCATTTCTGTGATTAATAAGTTTATTATTTATTGGGAAATTTTAAATGCACATATTATCAGTTTTAGATAAGCTACTATAGCCAGATCCTAAAACATTTTCAAACTCAATGCTAATGAGCCAGTTCCAGGAGCCATGAGTTTCTATTCACTCTTAAGCTCACTTCACAGTGACCTTTATGGGTAATTAAAGAAAGACCTAGGCAGTCGGGCTGTAGTGCAGCGGGTTAAGCTTAGGTGGCGCAAAGCACAAGGACCGGCATAAGGATCCCAGTTCGAACCCAGGCTCCCCACCTGTAGGGGAGTCACTTCACAGGTGGTGAAGCAGGTCTGCAGGTGTCTATCTTTCTCTCCTCTCTGTCTTCCCCTCCCTCTCTCCATTTCTCTCTGTTCTATCCAACAATGACAACAACAATAATAACTACAACAATAAAACAACAAGAGCAACAAAAGGGAATAAATAAAATAAATATTTTTTTAAAAATTTTTTTAAAAGTTCAAAAAAAAAAAAAAAAAAGAAAGACCTGTATAACTTCCGTGTATTATTGGGCAGATATTCATAGCTCACTACATACTGTGCTCTTTCAAACAATACTGAAAAAAAACGCACACTGTAAGTGTGTTTATTGAGAACGAATGTTGAGATCAAATTATAGTTGTTCACTGCTCCAAATAAAATACGATGACAGAAAAATGTTTTTTTCTGGAGGAACTGGAACACTCTCCTCTCTGATTCTAATTTAAAATTTGCTATTTTTCCCTTCTTGTCATGAGGAAGAAAGTATAATTTAAAGTTTCTTCCTGCTTGTGAAAATAACATAATATTCCTATTAACAATCAATTCTCAATATTTTGTTTGTTTTGCCTCCAGGGTTATTGCTGGGGCTGGGTGCCTGCACTAAGAATCCGCTGCTCTTGGTGGCCATTTTCCCCCCACTTTTTCTTATTGAACAAGAGAGAGAGAAATTGAGAGGGGAGGGGAAGATAGAGAGGGGGAGAGACAGAGAGGCACTTACAGACCTGCTTCACCTCTTGTGAAGTGACCCATCTGCAGGTGGAGAGCTGGGGGGTGGAACCGGCATCCTTGTGGGGTCCTTGCACTTCATACTTGTGCTTAACCTGGTGTGCAACTGCCCTACTCCCTAATTCTCATTATATAAACACTACAAAATACTGAATAATGAGGACAAGGAAAGGAAAAACATCAAAAAATTAAGCTATTATATGATCATTTGGAGCAGTTATTGTTGATGTGTGTGTGTTTTGACTCAAGTTACTCTGGAAAAAAAGGCAAATATATGTCAACCCCTAAACTATTAGGTAGCTTCCTAAGTCTATGTCCTCTCATATTCTGCTTATTTAACTGTGGAGTTATGAGGACTAAGAGTTAGTGGATACACTTGGAAAATTTCAAAGTACTAAAGATAATTAATATTTATTTAGCATGTTGCTCTTTTACCATAGTGCTGACTACTGTCATTTAATATTCATAACATCCTATGTCCTGTATCTTTACTCTGTATAGAAACAAGCAACAATATCACTAACACTATAAAAAAAACCTTAGGCAATTGGGAGGGATAAATAATTTTTCCACTCATAAACCGGCAGAACTTGATAAAACTGTATGAGAATATTGATGTGATGTAAAATTCAAAACTGGTTGTGATTAAAACTCTTGGAGAGGGAGCCAGAGAACCAACTTAAGTGCACATAATACAAAATGCAAGGACCCACACTAGGACTCCATTTGGAGCCCCTGGCTCCCCACCTTTTTTTTTGGGGGGGGTCCACTTCACAAGCAGTGAAGCAGGTCTGCAGGTGTCTATCCTTCTCTTTCCCTTTCTGTCTTCCCCTCCTCAGTTTCTCTCTGTCCTACTCCCCCCCCCCAAAAAAAAAAAAAGAAAAAGAAGAAAAGAACTTTACAGAGAATTTCTCTAGAAAGTAATACCTAAAATCCAACTTTTAGTGTTACTAAACAGTCCTCTTCACTTGTTTGTAAGGTAATGTGACATTCTAGTCTTTGGGACCAGAAAATATGTATGATTTCAACTTAAAAATATGTTTGGGGAGTCGGGCAGTAGCACAGTGGGTTAAACACAAGTGGCACAAAGCACAGGGACCAGCATAAAGACCTGGTTGGAGGGGAGTCGGGCTGTAGGCTGTAGCGCAGCGGGCTAAGCGCAGGTGACGCAAAGCACAAGGACCGGCATAATGATCCCGGTTCGAACCCCGGCTCCCCACCTGCAGGGGAGTCGCTTCACAGGCGGTGAAGCAGGTCTGCAGGTGTCTGTCTTTCTCTCCCCCTCTCTGTCTTCCCCTCCTCTCTCCGTTTCTCTCTGTCCTATCCAACAACGACGACAATAATAACTACAACAATAAAACAACAAGGGCAACAAAAGGGAATAAATAAATAAAATTTTAAAAAAAGACCTGGTTGGAGCCCCTGGCTCCCCACCGGCGGGGGAGCCACTTTACAAGCAGTGAAGCAGGCCTCCAGGTGTCTGTCATTCTCTCCCCTTGTGTCTTCCCCTCCTCTCTCCATTTTCTCTCAGTCCTATCCAACAATGACGACATCAATAACAACAACAATAATTGTTGTTAAAATTCGTAGGCTCTTGCCGGCCTGGCTTGCTTCACGGCGGGTAACAGAGACGCGGAGACAACGGCTGGGCAGGGAAGCTGTATTTCTTTATTCAGGAACAACGATTCATAAACTAAGACAAACTAATCACCAAACAGAACTCTGCTGTCTCTTTGCGGCGGCACAAACACTCTCTCTTACTCTTGAACTCAGGAACTCTCCAACTCTGGAACTCTGGAACTCTACTCTGGAACTCAGGAACTCTCGAACTCTCGTACTCGGGAACCCTCTGAAACTCTTCCACTGTGGAACTCTCTCTTACTCTGTAACTCTGCAACTCTCGAACTCCGGAACTCAGGAACTCTCCAACTCTGGCACTCTGGAACTCTCGTACTTGAGAGCCCTCTGAAACTGGCACACTGGAACTCTCTCTTACTCTGTAACCCTGAAACTCTCGAACTCAGGAACTCTCGGACTCAGGAACTCAGGAACTCTGTCTAACTCTCGAACTCAGGAACCCTCTCCCGGGGTTCCTTGGGGCGGGGCCAAGCAGGCCCGCGAAATTAGCAGGACTCATCCAATTCTCTTGGCAGGGGAGGGCCAGAACAAACCAATGTAAAGCATACGACAAATAATAACTACAACAATAAATAAACAAGGACAACAAAAGGGAATTAATTAATTAATTGAAATATATGTCTGGACAGGTGATTTAAAATAAGGACTTTAAGATAAAATTAAACTGGATTATCTAGTGTTTCTAAAATCCAATGAAAAGTATCTTAATAAATGATCCTTAGAGGAGAGGAAAAGGCAAAGTGATCTTGAAAGCAGAGATTGAAGTTACACGGCACCAAGTCAAAGAATAGATGGCGAAAGAGCCTGCAGAAGGAGGACATGCTTCTGTTATGTTAAATCACAGTTTATGGCAATTGCTATGCTAGTCCTGAGCAAATAATGCAATGATCTAGAAAAGAAAACTAGAACCAACTGGGAGAAATTTTTTTAAAAATCCATTTTTTAATCACCAGAATTGCTCAAAAGTGTATAAAGTTCAGTTGTGAAATCATTAGCCTCTGGCAATTGGGGTAGTGCTTTAGTTGTTCAAGGGTCAGAAGTGAAAGCAATATTTCTTTAATTGTTTCTTGGGAATCTACAGATTTTACTCACATAATTGTCCTTTATTTCTGATTAGGTTAAAAGTAATAGCTAAGATGAAACAGGGCAGGAAGAAAACAAGGTTTTATAGATCTGGAAAATAGATTCACAGTACCTGGCAGAGCTTCATATCTGTGAAGCCATGTCACAGCAGCAATTCATCTGCTGATTTCTGCTATTGGAGAGCAACAGACATTCCTACAGGCTAATAAAGAAACTACCTTTTCTACACTGGTATAACTACATTTTTATACAATTAGCTTCCCTAGGAAAATAAAAATTACAATATTGCAGTGGGCTCTGAAGTCAACTAGGTAAATTGTCCTTGATGTTGAGCATATCAAGAATTAAATTCAGGCTGAAGAAATATCATAATGGTTATGCAAATGGATTTTAAGTCTGAGACTGGGTCAGAGAGTAGCACACCTGGTTTAGCACACACATTACAGTGCACAAGGTCCTAGATTCAAGCCCCTCATCCCCACCTGCAGAGGGAAAGCTTCATAAGTGGTGAAACAGTGTTGCAGGTGTCTCTCTGTCTCTTTCCCTCTTTATCTCCCCTCTCTCAATTCCTCTTGTCTCTATCGAATAATAAATTTTAAAAAATTAAAAATGCTTGTATGCTAAGTCTGAGACTCTGAACTCTTGGATTCAATCCCCAGCATGACCATAAGCCAAAGCTGAGCAGGTTTCTAGTAAAATCAACAAACTCGATTAAACAAAAAATTCAGTTAAGCTAAACTATTCAGCTAGATAAATTGTAGGAAGCAACAAATAGGAGTATTAATCTGGACTTCAAGAATATGTAGAGAGGTAGCTCCACACTCCTTTTAGAATCCAAAACAAAGTTTAGCTTTCTAGAATGATGCTAGTACCCTCCATATTGCTAAGCCAGTAATTTTTTTTTTTTGCCCCAGTACATCTCAGACTATCATCTCTTTTTGGCCTCTCCTACTTTCATTCACCATAATGTTCTTTTGATTTTTCTCTTAATTTTAGTTCATTCTTTTGTATCAAACCTTAAATTTTGTACTTCTTAAAAGCTTGAGTACGCACTCTATTATTTTCTCATGTAGCATATTATTCATTCCTTGTGTGGCATCAACTGTGACTTAGACACTCACAACTTCAAATGTAAACACCTCTAAGCAAGACCTTTACTTTGAGTTTCAGATATGCATACCTAATTGCCTACTAAATACCAGCTATCTATTCTTGAAGTCCAGGTTAATACGTTATTTTAGGTTCTGATTATCACATTCCCCTGATTAGTACTCTCTTAGGGTTTTCCATTATTTATTTATTTATTTATTTAACATTGTTAAAATACAGATCTTTATTTAGAATTGAGAATTAACCAATGCAGACAGGTTGTAAAAAGCTGTGTCCTCCGAGGCTGGATTCCTGATTTCCAGGCTGAATTCTCCAGCAGGACAATGACAGGCAGCTTCCCTAGAATAGAATGATTGGGAATCAAGTTACCTTCCAGCATGGATTTCTGGCTTAAAGATGTACAGGCTTCAAACCATGTTTATAGAGCTAATCTGAAGCAAATTGATTCTACTTCCCATAGTCACTTCTTCATTCCCAAGAAAGCTCACAGCTCAGACCATTAGCTATTTTACAATGTAATCTAATATTTGTAATGGGATCAGCAGTAGTCTGACTTCTAAGGACCAGTTTTATCTGATCCTCTGTGTACTTCAAGCATTTTGATTGTGGCAGATATCTCATGTTACATGTATGTTACAAGAGACTATCTAATCTCTATAGCATATGACCACACATACTTCTTATTTGCCCATGTGGTCTGAGTAGACAACCTCTACAATTCTTGGTTAGACTTCCATGTATAAGGGTTAGTTGTCAGTCATTCAGAATACTGAGGCAGTTTAGTTCTGTTCCACTTGTCTCTCATTCTCTAGTAGGCTAAATAGAACACATTTTTTTCTGGCAAGTAGAAAAGTATAAGAGAAACAAAACATATAAATTTACAAAAAAAAAAAACAAAACAAAACCCAGAAATAAACTGTCTCTAAAACTTTGTGAGGACTAGGGTAGTTATTGCTCAGAGGCTGCAGGCACATAAGAGTGTGGTTGGTGTGGAACTATACCCTGTCATTTTATAATCTTGTAAATCACTATTAATCACAATTTTTTAAAAAAAGATTTTAAAAAGAAGTCAGATGTAGCGCAGTGGGTTAAGCGCAGGTGGCGCCAAGCAAGGACAGGTGTAAGGATCCTGGTTCGAGCCCCCAGCTCCCCACCTGCAGGGGAATCGCTTCACATCACAAGCGGTGAAGCAGGTCTGCAGGTGTCTTTCTCTCCCCCTCTCTGTCTGCCCCTCCTCTCTCCATTTCTCTCTGCCCTATCCAACAATGAAGACAACAATAACAACTACAACAATGAAACAACAAGGGCAACAAAAGGGAAAATAAATGAATAAATAAATAAATATAAAAATTTTGAAAAGAAAAGCAAGTGAAAACTCACAAAACCTCAGTTCAGAGTTGGCCTGCCATTTCCATCACAATTTAATTACTCAAGGCAGACTCAAACAATGGAGTGCTAAATGGTGCCTTCTTAATGAAAGGAACATGAGAGACATATACAGTGAAGGAAAAGAATATACCATCTTTCACTAAATGAAGCAACATTTCCTTATCTCCTTATTGTCTCAGCATCTTTCTGTTGTTGTTATTGTTGTCTTTGAAAGGTATTCACTGTTCTAAGCTTTTCCAGATAGACAGAGACAACATCAAAGTTACCTCCAGAGCAGTGAAGTGGGAGCCTGACTTGAACCTGGGTCATGCACATGACAAAACAAACTACCTAGACGGGCTGGCTATCTTGTCTACCTGTTGTGTTCTCTTTAATATTTATTTATTTATTTATTTATTTATTGCCACTGTGACTGTTGCTGTATTTCAGTGCCTGTATGATGAACCCACTGCTCCTGGTGATTTTGTTTTCTTAATATGTGAAGACAGATATATTGAGAGGGAGGGGGAATAGAGTGGGACCTGCAACACTGCTTCATTGCTCTGCAGGTGGGAATGGGGACTTGAACCAGGTATAATGATTTGTGCCCTTTATTTAGTATGCCATTTCCTGGCCCCCTTTTATGATCATTTTGATCAGCTTGGAGAGCCCTTCCAATTCTGCCCAGGCACTTAATTTGACTGGTTAAATTGTGCTGCATCTTTAGCTCTCAGTTGATAAAGTTTCCGAGGAGAAATCTTTTAGAGTTGCCCTCTCCATACTAATTCAGATATCCACCTCACTGTACCCCATATGTCCTCTCCATGAACTAATGAATAATTCAAAAGGAATGAATAACAATATAATTTGTTATTTAATGTCTGATCATCTTTCTAGAATTAGATTCGTGAGTTAATATGTCTCCATCATTAAGCATATTGCCTGGGGATAGATTAAGTACTCTCTCATCATTTGCCAAATTGATGACTTAGGACCCATACCTTCCGGTAGAATCTCAAATGGATTGATGATCTAAAAAAGTTAATAACCATAAATTAGGGCATAATATATACCTGAAAGCAAAAGCACACAATAGTCTACAGTGAGTCAGTATGAAGTTCATAATGAAATAGTGTCTACTTAGATTTAAATACCCTCCTCACCTACTTCCTATTACAATTCTCTCACTCACTACCAAGCTATCCTTATTAAAGCAAGAACTGCAAATGTTGAATAAGGGCAAGAGACTGGCAAAATTAAACAATGACTCTTTAGTCACCATCAGGCCACCCCATCAGCTGGGGCCTAGTCGGGGAGTCTTGAGATTCCCAAACAGACATGATGGGCCTAGACCTCGAATAAATCCCTCTGTCCATTGTTACCAGTCATCTCTATCAGTAACCACAAAACAGACTCCTTTGTGGGCCCTCACAAAGTACCTTGCCCTCAACTTAGATCAACAACGGTGGAAATATTGTGATTGTTTTCTCGCTCCAACATAGTGGGGGTGGAGAGCATGAAGAGTGGGATGCAGAAAAATTGAGTCCAACTGGAAAACTATCTACAAAACAAGTATTGAAAACTTCCTAAATACAGAACTCACTGTAAGTCTTCCAAGTTATGAAGAAATTGCCTTATAAAACCAAGTGTGATGTGTTGAAATGGCATTCGGCACTTGAACGTGCAAGGGATGAGAACATTACGCCACATTCACTTCAGTGCCAGCCTCGTATTTGGCAACACTCTCCCAAGATGCTTCCCTACCGTTTAGGACAACTCTATTTTATGATTCTAAGTATTTGTTTATTAGGCGTGGAAATAAATTGTTGCTGTCCATGTTTTGGGATTCCCAACCAAACAGGAACAGCAGGAAGCTGAAAGATCGTAGAGCCCCACATACTATTCAAAAGAGGAACTCTCTAGCTTCCACAGTGTAGCCTGTGAAAATAATGATTCTCCACATATAGTGGCTGATTCATCTGATTTTCTCAAGTGATGCAGGTCCAATCTGGAGATGACAACATTTACCCAAAAGTTATTTAGTCTAAATATCCTCTTTTCAGTTTTTGTTCTGGTGTGTTCCTTTTACCTGTTTACAACTCAAAAGTCACAGGATGTTTACAACTCAAAGTCAGACACTCTAGTCTAACTAATACAGAGATTATGTGCAGAATGTTTTAAATGAATGTTAATAAAGGCAGACTAACATTTATGGGTTCTGCATGCCCTTTGGCAAATTTTTGGCAATACTTTGTTGCATTGGTTTCTGTGGAATGTACATATTTGTATTAATATGTCAGATATCTAAGAAAGATTGAAACAATAATAGTAACCTTTTCCTCTCCCAAATGTCTCCAGATTCTGATATATTCAATAGCATGTCTCATTTGATGGATGAAAAGCATGGGAAAGAATAGAGTGGTAGAATAACATGAAGAAAGATGGGTCAGAAAAAAGAAAGGAAAGGAAACTGCTATAGTTTGTGGTTTACTTCCCTCTGGGTCTCCACAGAGACATAGCTGTGTCTTCTAGAATCCACATTCTCATGTGTGTCAAAAGGTCATCCTCCCTACCTCTTCTTTCTCTCCTCCCTTTACCCAACCTCCTTTTCCCATTGCAAGCTTTCTTCTGTACTCCATCACCCAGAGGCTAAACCAGATTCGCAGAGAGGTATATATCTTGGAGACTGACAGACCACAATATATGCTAGTAAGATAACAGCTCCAAAAGTCACAAAAGAGAAAGTAAACTGGAGTGGGGAAAGTGTTAGAGCACAGAATTTGCATGTCTGGAAGTCCAGGGATCAAAGGTTCCTTTTCTGAAAACACCAAAAGTTGAGTGGTGCTTTAATCTTTGCCTCACACTCTCAGATAAAAAGAAATCTCTTTCTAAAAGGAAGACTAATTTAATCATTAGCCAGAATAATCTTCCTCTCTTCTCTTCTCTTCTCTTCTCTTCTCTTCTCTTCTCTTCTCTTCTCTTCTCTTCTCTCTCTCCACTCTTCTCCTCTCCTCTACCCTCTCCCATCTCCTACCCTCCCTTCCTCTCTCCTTTCTCCTCTCCCTTCCCATCCCCTCTTCTCTTCTTTTTGTTTCATTGTGTACTTACCTTCATAGGTTCCATGCCATTCTAAAGTCAATGTCTCTCTCCAAGATTCTGAAGTTGTTTTTCTGATAGCCTGTACAATGATTTAGAAGAATCTAAGAATGTGACTCAGTGGGTAGAGAGCAGACCTTGCATTCCTGAGGTCCAGGGACTTAACTTCTTGGCACCACTGGTGGTGCTCTCATCTCCAGGCTGGGAGTATGGATTGACTTATCAACACTCATGTTCAGTGGGGAAGCAATTACAGAAGCCAGACCTTCCACCTTCTGGACCCAATAATGACCCTGGGTCCATACTCCCAGAGGGATAAAGAATAGGAAAGCTATCAGGGGAGAGGATGGGATATGGAGTTTTGGTGGTGGGAACTGTGTGGAGTTGTACCTCTCTTATCCTATGGTTTTTGTCAGTGTTTCCTTTTTATAAATAAAAATTATAATTTTTTTTTTAAATAGGGAAGCTTCCAAAGGAGAGGATGGGTTGCGGAAGTCTGGTGGTGGAAATTGTGTGGAATTGTACCCCTCTTATCCAACAGATTGTTGATCATAATTAAACCAATAAAAATAAAAATTAAAGAATATTTCCAAAAGACAAAAAATAAATATAAAATTCTGCTCACAAATAACTTCATCTACTAGCAGGCATGTTTACTTTGACCTATCAATTATTTTAGCAAAATCAGAAAATTTTCAAAAATCTATTTCTTTGAACCAAATAAGTAATCAAATCTATCAGACTGCATCCTCAAACACAAGCCCATTGATTTCTGTTGATGGGCCTTTTGTTTATTTAACCTCAGGCTACTCTACTTTTGTTGGTTTCCTACTGATCATCACTACTTGAATTTGCAATCTGACCTAAAGGAAATACATACAGACATAATATATATCTTCTCCAGGCACTTTTCCCTGAAACACACCCATCTTCCTAGGGGTAGATGCCTTCTTCTCAAACACAGCTGTCATTCTTTCTCTTTGTTTTTTCCGTCCCACTCCCCAGAAAGCATCAAACATCTTGGGTGCAGAGTTCTAGTGTTCTCCACGGCACCCAGTGCAATCAAAATGATGAATGATATCTTCTAATGGACAGACAGACTCTGATTCACCTTTGTAAGTGTTTTCTGTGGCATAGCTTAAGGATGTAATTTCAGATATTTTAATTAGATATTTTCTGACTAAGTCTATTCTTCCCTTTAATTTCCTTAAAAGGATTGTTTTCCAGGCTCCAGAAATAATTCTGGAGCAGAACATGTATATTTTCTCTGCTTAACCAAATGCTACGTCCCATGAAGTCACAGTTTAAGTATCTTCTTTTCATTTTAGATGTCCTCTTCTCTTGATAGATATTCCCAGAAATCCCAAATCCCGCAGAGCCTTATATGTTATAGTTATAGCTAAGACTTACATATTTACATTAATTTGTATTTTTCTTTTTAATTGATTATTAGTGATTTAACAGTATTTTTGCATGATTATAAGATATCAGGAGTATATTCACACTCACACATTGTGTGTAAGTTACTACACCCTTCACAAAAGTTCTGTGCTCTCACTTCCTTCCCCAATCACCTTAGCTCTCACAAAGCTCAAGAAACAGTTTGGTTCTCACTGTTTTCGCAAGTGCATTTTCTTTAACCATCTATATCCTATATATGGATGAAACTATCCAGTAGTTGACTTTTATCTCTTTACTAATTTCACATAACATTCATCTCCTCCATTTTGTTCCAGGTGATCTCATCAATTTTTATTATGGGGTAGTGTTCCATTGAATATGTATCTCACAATTTTTTTTATCCAGTCATCTGTCATTGGGCATTTATATTGTTTCCATACTTTAGCTATTGTGAATAATGAAGCTATAAACATAGGGTTGCATATATCCTTTCAATTTAGTTCTTCTATGTCCTCTGGATATATCCCTAGAAGCAGCATTGATGGATCATAGGGTATTTACACATTTATTTGTTTGAGGAATCCTCAAACAATTTTCCAAAGTGGCTACACTAGTTTATATTCCCACCAACAGTGTACCAGTGTTCCATTTTCAACACATCTTCACCAACATTTGTCATTTTAACACTTAATTTGTTTTCCTCTGGCCTATAGAATATAATCACCATTTTATTCTCCTTTAAAATTTCAGTGGTCATGAGAACCAGAAACACAGAAGGTACTCAATAAGTATTTGTGACATATATTATAATTATTTCTACTTTAAAAGTATGAGAGGAACTTAAACTGTTTGAAACTATAGGAAAAAATAGGAAATTATCAAAATGTGCCATATGTGGCAAAGGATTCCACTGATTCATATTCACAAGTATGTACTCTGGGTTATAACAGCATATATAATTGTTTCCTGTGGATTATATGAAAAAAAACATTGAATTCAAGCATGACTGAGTGTTTGTGCCTACACAACTCAGGAAATATTTTAGCATATGTTTTAAGCATTTTCATTAAAATTTTAATATACATGGCTTGTGGTTTTTCAACCAACATGATTATATCCCTCCCCCAAGAAAATTTTCAGATAATGTGTTAAGCCTTTGACCATCTGATTATGTACAGACACAACCTTTCTGAGTGGTCATTGCTGATAGACAAGCACAAACTGACTGAAATGAATGAAAAAGATAAAAATCATCTCTTTTTCAGCAGCAAAGCTTCCCCAGATAAGGCGGTTTCCAAAGCTCATATTGTTTTCCCCTCTATTTTGTTGGCAAAAACTTTTATCCCTCAGGAGAAGGAACTTTCATCAGAATAAATACTCAGGGCCTCTTGAGAAATGACTCTGAAAATTCATCATCAGAGGTCAGAAGAGTTAAAAAAAAAAATTGCATGCTCTTTCAAGACCTCTAATGACCATATGTCCCAAGACAGTATCTTTGTCACTGTTACCTAGCCTGTCTATGTCAGTCATTGCAAGAAGATCAGTACTGACTCATAGGAAATCATTCATTTTCTAGATGCTAATCTTTATACACTGTGAATGCCATTTCCTGGCTTTCCTTCCCACAGAGCCTCAATAGTTGGAACCCTTCTACTCAGCCAGTAATCAACCAACTCTTATGTCCTCAAACTTTCTATTGGATGTTTCATCTCTTGCATTAATACCTGTCATTATTTTAAGAAGACATCCTCTGATAGACCCCTCTAGTGATTTTTGTTTTCTTTGTATATCTGGACCAGAAATTGAGGAGGGGTACTTTTTGCTTCTCTTTGCAACTTTTAGGTCTTTTTCATTTCTTACTCCATGAAAAATACCCATTTAAAAAAGCTTTAAAAAGGTCAGAGACAGTTCACTCAGAAGAGTGCATGCCTAAAAGTGCACAGGGAACCAGGTCCAAGGTCCCGGCCCCTTATGGCAACACTGTGGGATGCTCTGTGAACAGTATTTCCATAGTATTTCTCCACCTCACTCTTGTCTTTCTCTATCCAAAATTATAGGGTGAAAGTTTGCCAGGGGCAGTAGACTTGCACATATAAAAGGTCCTATAGCAAATTTAAAAAAATTAAAATATCAAGTTATTAGTTTAATAGCCACTCTTATTTCTTACCTCCCTCAGGAGACTCCTCCTTAGTTCTAGAAGACTTTAATTCCTGCTACTTCCTACAAAGATATTTCTGTTACACTTGTTGGTTATACCAATATGTGCACAAAAGATTCTTTCAGTACATTGGTGTCTTCCTCACCATCAGGCACTATGTTGAGATCCTATCATTTGCTACTACAGAAACTGTTACCCTTTCATGACCTTAATTCCATATTTCCCATTGTCATAAAATAGCCTCCTATTTTTTCCTGCTACTTCCTAAAATATTCCAACTCCAATTAACCTTTGTCTGTGATATTCAAGTAAGGGCACTTTTGTCTTCTGTGTTTTGTTTCCTAGGAAACACCTGAAAATGTTCGGAGACTGGCATCTATCAGGCAGAAGCCAGAATAAACTCAATTGTATTAAGGTTAAACACTTTGTGTAGTTCGACTAGCATATAAAATATGTTAATTTTATCATATTGCTATGAATTAAGTAGTATTCACTCCCAAAAGATGTTAAATCCTAACTCCCGGTGCCTCCAATGTGAATGTATTCAGAGATACATTTGTTGCAGATATAACTAGTCATGTCTGACTTGTAATAGACTGGCCTCCTAATCCAATTGATTTGTATTCTTATCAAAGAATCCTGTGTGAAGAGAACTCCATGTGTAGATGGAGGATTGGAGTGATACAACTAGATGTCATGGAGTGCCAAAGATTTCCAGAACTCTACCCAAAGCTACAAAGAGACATGGAATGATCCTTCCTACAAGTGTCAGAAGAGCATGAACTTAATGACATTTTGATTTTTTTATTCCTACCTTCTAGAATTGTCAGACAATAAGCATCCCAGTTTATGAAAACTGGGTTGTAACATGCAGAAGAATGAAATTGAACCACTTTATCTCACCAGAAACAAAAATCAACTCCAAATGGATCAAAGACCTAGATGTCAGACCAGAAACAATCAAATACTTAGAGGAAAACATTGGTAAAACACTTTCCCACCTACACCTCAAGGACATCTTTGATGAATCAAACCCAATTGCAAGGAAGACTAAAGCAGAAACAAACCAATGGGACTACATCCAATTGAAAAGCTTCTGCACAGCCAAAGCAACTATTAAACAAACAAAGAGACCCCTCACAGAAAGGGAGAAGATCTTCACATGCCAGACATCAGACAAGAAACTAATCACCAAAATATATAAAGAGCTCAGCAAACTTAGCACCAAAAAAGCAAATGACCCCATCCAAAAATGGGCAGAGGATATGAACAGAACATTCACCACAGAGGAGATCCAAAAGGCTAACAAACATATGAAAAACTGCTCTAGGTCACTGATTGTCAGAGAAATGCAAATTAAGACAACACTAAGATACCACCTCACTCCTGTAAGAATGGCATACATCAAAAAGGACAGCAGCAACAAATGCTGGAGAGATTGTGGGGACAGAGGAACCCTTTTACATTGCTGGTGGGAATGTAAATTGGTACAGCCTCTGTGGAGAGCAGTCTGGAAAACTCTCAGAAGGCTAGACATGGACCTTCCATATGATCCAGTAATTCCTCTCCTGGGGTTAAACCCCAAGGACTCCATAACACCCAACCAAAAAGAGGTGTGTACTCCTATGTTCATAGCAGCACAATTCATAACAGCTAAAACCTGGAAGCAACCCAGGTGCCCAACAACAGATGAGTGGCTGAGAAAGCTGTGGTGTACATACACAATGGAATACTACGCAGCTATCAAGAACAATGAACCCACCTTCTCTGACCCATCTTGGACGGAGCTAGAAGGTATTATGTTAAGTGAGCTAAGTCAGAAAGATAAAGATGAGTATGGGATGATCCCACTCATCAATAGAAGTTGAGGAAGAAGATCTGAAAGGGAAACTAAAAGCAGGATCTGACCAAATTGTAAGTAGGGCACCAAAGTAATAACCTTGAGGTGAGGGGTAGACATGCAGCTTCCTGGGCCAGTGGGGGGTGGGAGTGGGTGGGAGGGATGGGTCACAGTCTTGGTGGTGGGAATGGTGTTTATGTACACTCCTACTAAAAGGTACTCATATACATCACTAGTTAATTAATACGAGAGGGGGAAAATTAATTGTATGTCTCAAAGTTTCTCAAAACACAAACTGAATCTTTTCTCAGTATATGCAGTGTAATTGATATGCAGACTCTCTCAAAAGCCTAGATCAAGTAGATCAGAAGCAACCAATAGCACAGCTATATACAAGATACTGGGTACTGTACAGCAAACCCTAACAAAAGGACTTTTCAAAGTTAACCCAATTACCAAATAATGTGATGATAACATTAACTATCCATTGTCTTTTTGAACCCTAAGACAGCAGGAACCTCACATCTCCACTATAGAGCCTCTACTTCCCCCAGTCCTGGAACCCTTGGATAGGGCCCACCTTCCCGTATGCCTCTCCCAATCCATAGCAAATAATATTGCATCTGCCGATCACAACCTAACCAACACAACGATTGCCACCTCAACATGCTTCACTTCAGACTGTGTCCAGAGACTTCACGTGTGGAATGACAACCCTTTAGCTTCATTACTCGGGTGAGAACTTTCCTTTCATAGTATACTCTAATTTCATCTCAGGTGGTTCACTTTCTAACAAAGTCCCAAAACCTAGATATACACCAGTTTCTGTGAGAGAGAGCATATGTTCACACTTATCCGTAAACTACTGCAAAATATATCCATGAAAGCAGAAGTGCACTAGAGTTTGCAGTGAGTACCCCCCTAACATTTCCTCTCCACTATTCCAAGCTTTGGGTTCATGATTGCTCAACAATTTGTTTGGCTTTGTATGTTAACTCTCTTTTCAGTCACCAGGTTCCAGATGTCATCAGGATGCCGGCCAGGCTTCCCTAGACTGAAGACCCCACCAATGTGTCCTGGAGCTCCGCTTCCCCAGAGACCCACCCTACTAGGGAAAGAGAGAGGTAACTGGGAGTATGGACTGACCAGTCAATGCCCATGTTCAGCAGGGAAGCAATTATAGAAGCCAGACCTTCTACCTTCTGTAACCCACAATGACCCTGAGTCCATGCTCCCAGAGGGATAGAGAGTGGGAAAGCTATCGGGGGTGGGGGGTGGGGGTGGGAAATGGAGATTGGGTGGTGGGAATTGTGTGGAATTGTACCCCTCCTACCCTATGGTTTTGTTAATTAATCCTTTCTTAAATTAAAAAAAAAAGCATCCCAGTTTATGGTGCTTTGTTACATCAGCCCTACTATAAACACAATTTAAAGGTACTCCGTTTGTGTCCTCACTTCTTGCTTGGCTCAGTTATAATAATAATGACTAAAGCAACTGAATACATAATCTTGCATAAATGCATTTATTCTAATAAGGAAGTATAGAGATGAAAATTTGGGATGTGTATTATAATATTCTTCTATATAAATCTAGTGATTAACTGTAATGAAGAAGATAAATTTGGAGTAGAGATAAAACTGTAAAGAGAGTTAAGACCTGAGTGACATACTAATTTGATTAACCAGGAGTTCTCTCTTGACATCAATGCCTTTGACAAAGAGCTTGTATCCCATAAAACTGAGCTGAATCTCCTTTGTATGTGTTCTATATTTGCGAACATCTATATTTTAATTCCTTGATCAATGACTCTGAATCTCAAAACAATAACATTGGTATCAAATCTGAAGATTTGGGGTATATAAATTCAGCTACTACTATGTGCTACAAAGAATGATTTTTTTGTTTGTTTTATTTATTTACTCCCTTTTGTTGCCCCTGTTTTTTATTGCTGTAGTTATTATTGTTGTTATTGATGTCGTTGTTGTTGGACAGGACAGAGAGAAATGGAGAGAGGAGGGGAAGACAGGAAGGGAGAGAGAAAGATCAACACCTGCAGACCTGCTTCACTGCTTTTGAAGCGACTCCCTTGTAGATGGGGAGTTGGGATCCAGCCCTTGTGCTTTGCACTACCTGCACTTCACCAGCTGCAGAGGTGATGCAAAATAAATATGAATATGTTATTGGCTTCACAAAAAGTAATTTTGTGCAAATGAGACAACTTTAAAAATCATCTTACTTATTTCTGTATGGTCTTTAGTAAAGATGATTAAGCATAACTAACACAGTACATAAGTCATTTTTACATTTGAAACAAGTAGGGGTAATCATTTATATTTATAGTTCCCAATACTGAGGATAATCTGATTTAGTATATTTATGAATTTAGGTTTCAAAATGAAATGCTCAAGAGTATTATATGTAAATATACACAGGTTTTGCTATTAACACTACTATAGTTGCTTATGTGCATGGGAAAGCTTTTTTCTGTTTTTTTTTTTAATTGTCAGTTTAATAATGGTTTATAAGATTACAGGAGTATAGTTCTACACCACACCTACCAGTTTGGCGAGGCTTAAATTTATATGGTTATTATGTCTGCTTTCACAGGTGTTTTAGATTCTTGAGAGAATTCATTATATGAATTGTGACTAGCTGGAAATATTTAAGGGTAAAGTATAGAACCTTCTCTTTAAAATGTTTTTATGTATATAGGAACATTAAATTATTGAATTTCCACATTCATTTGGCTAATACTATGCATTTAAAGTAGATGATTAAGCTTACATATACAGTAGTTAAAGGGTTGTGCACATTTTTCTTTGTGAAACATATAGGTAGACCAACAATAAACAAGTAT
The DNA here is from genome assembly GCF_950295315.1 of Erinaceus europaeus. Lineage (NCBI taxonomy): Eukaryota > Metazoa > Chordata > Mammalia > Eulipotyphla > Erinaceidae > Erinaceus > Erinaceus europaeus. The sequence goes on along the minus strand of NC_080170.1, from coordinate 90,617,798 downwards.
CATTTGTGATTATTTTTCATAGAATTATTTATTGCAATTTATTATATTGAAAATCTTAGGAAAGCCAAGGCCTTTGATTACTAACCGCACTGTACTGAATATAAGTGATAACACAGGCTACTCTCAGTATTGTTTTCTATACACAATAGTCTCTATGAGACTTAAAACAAAAGTCAAGTTGATGTCAGCATGGAAGGTATCCAAAATTTTCTTTTTCCAGTGAATGTGACTGTGAGGCTGAAAGTAAGATATATAAGAATGAGAGTCTGAAGAAAAAAAAATTAAAGTCTAAGAGAGCAGTAGAGAGGAATGAAAACATATTGAGGACTGTTGAACTTCAGTCTATTATAACATAAATGAAGAAACAAGAATCCCTGGGAAAGTCGGTGTTAAAACCCAAAAAAGGAGAAGGAAGATGAGGATGAGGATTAGGATCAGAGGAAAAAAAGTGGAGAAGGACGAAGGGGAGAAGGAAAAGGGAAAAGGGAGAGGAGAAGGAAGAGGAGGAGGAAGGAAAGCAGGAGGAACAGGAGAATGAGGAGAACTTGTCAAAATGATGTCTACCACTTCAAGGCTGGGAAGATAACATAATGATTATGCAAATGACTTTCATGCCTGAGGCTTCTGTGGTCCCAGGTTCAATCCCCAGCACCTCCTTAAGCCAGAGCTGAGTAGTGCTTTACTCTTTCTGTATCTTTCTCTCTCTATCTCTTATTAATAAATAATATATATATATTACTCGGTGCCTGCATTACGAATCCACTGCTCCTGGAGGCCATTTTTCCCTTTTGTTGCCCTTGTTGTCATATCGTTGTTGTTGCTAATATTATTGTTGTTGGATAGGACAGAGAGAAATTAAGAGAGGAGGGGAAGACAGAGAGGGAGAGAGAAAGATAGACACCTGCAGACCTGCTTTACCACCTGTGAAGCGACTCCCCTGCAGCTGGGGAGCCGGAAGCTTGAACCCAGGTCTTTACACCCGTCCTTGCTCTTTGGGCCACGTGAGCTTAACCCGCTGCACTACCTCCCGGCCCCCATAAATAAAATATATTTTTTTTAAGATGCTTTCCATTTCTAAAGCATAAAAAAGAATCTAGCCAGACTTTCCCAGAACTCATTTCCTTGCAAAGTCCTTGGGCATTAGTGCCAATTTGAAACAAACACAGCTTTTTGTTTGTGCTTCCTTCAGCATAGCCTAGTGCCAGCTCAGGAAGTCAGTCAACAGAACCCAATTGTCTCTCCCTGTCCTAGCCACCCTTTTTAACCTATTAAACTTTCCCAACAGGCACCGGTTTTGTGCCAGGCCTCCTCCCCTCCAGCCACAAGGTCTCCTGCACTGAGGTCAACATATGTGCAAGAAAATGACAGGAAGCTGAAAGAGGGTCAGGAGGAAACACACTGGATGGGATAAAACATAAACCAGGTGGACCTCTGCCTGCAGCAGCCCTTCCAGGATATCAGGGTTGTCCTCCTATCTGACTCCTTTCCTACAATATTTCTCATGAGCTCATTCAGTTTCAATTACTAGGAGTGATGGCTCCTCCCACACATCTTTTTTTCATCTCAATGCCTTTCTTCCTTTCTTTCTTTCTTTCTTTCTTTCTTTCTTTCTTTCTTTCTTTCTGTCTCTCTTTCTTTTGTATTTTATTTTATTTATAAAACGCAAACATTGACTAAACCATAGGATAAGAGGGGTACAACTCCACACAATTCCCACCACCAGAATTCTGTATCCCATCCCCTCCCCTGACAGTTTTCCTATTCTTTAACCCTCTGGGAGTATGGACCCAAGGTCATTGTGGGATGCAGAAGGTGGAAAGTCTGGCTTCTGTAATTGCTTCCTCACTGAACATGGGCTTATATGGATTCTTCTACCTCTTATGTGAACCTCCACTGTTTTATTTATTCCTATATTTCCAGTATCCAAAACAGTATCTTCATATAAAGTTGCTCAAAGAACACATGTGAAAACTTGTGGAGGACAGGCAGTGTGAGGATGCTTCATGATTTTTTTTTTCTGTTATTCACCCAGTAGTTAGAGAAATCTTTCAACACCAGGCTTGATTTCAGATCTTCACATAAGAGAGGCCTAACCAGAGCCAACCCATCCAGGACTTGACAGAAGATCATTAAGTTTCTGGAGCACTCACAGACCAGATATTTTCAAGTACAGTTAGACTCTGTGCACAAACTCCTTTTTCTTTCATGCTGGGTTTCTTAATTCCTGCCCAACCTCACAGAACAAAGTGTGGAACTTACACCAAGTACGTTGGACTATGATTTCTGTTTACTGGTTCTGTGACCTCAAGCAATTTACTAATCTTATTTGTAAATCTTTTTTTTCTTGTATGTCAAATGAATTATGGGCAATACTTGGCTCACACCTGTGCAATAGGAAACAAAGAAGATACTGTTTTCAAGATATTTAGCGAAATTCAAGAGGTTTGTATTCAGTTGTGATGATGTTATCATTAGTTATTAAGTGAAAGGATCTCAGTAGGTTTCAGACTGTCCATATGACTGAAGATTTCTTAAAAACACTTCAGGTTCTGCAAATATTCTTTTGTTTTTGTAGACTTTACTTTTTAGCTGCATTTTAAAATAGATTTCAGCATCAGATTCACAGAAAATTGAGAAAATGCTATAGCAATTTTGCATAAACGTAACCCATGTAATTTTTCTAGGAAGATAGCTCCATCCTACACTAGAGTGGCACATCCTTACTGTCAACGAACCTAATCAGACACAACAATATCACCCATAGTCCACATCGTTAATGTACATATTATGGTTTTAAACAAAATTATAATGACAATCATCTAAAATTATAATAAAGTCTTATACCCCAATGTACCCTGATATCTGTATATCTATCATCTATCTACCTATCTAATCCATCTATCTGTCATCTATCACTCTCTTTCCCATTAAAAATTATATATATATATATATATATATATATACATATATATACAGGTATATAGATATATAGTCATATAATGTCTTATGATGTAATTTACAAGTTATTTGATGTCATGTAATCCACACTGGGACCAAGGCTACAGCTCAGTAGCAGAGAACAAACTAATAGGCCCTGAGTTTGAACCTTAGCACCAAAAAAATTAGAAAAAGAAAAGGGAAGGAAAAGAAAATATCCAGCTAAGGACAAGAGACTGACTCAAAAAAAAAGAGAGAGACTGACTCATTTAATGATGGTCCTTTTTGATCAATACCAGACACCCCATCATCTGGGGCCCTAGTCAGGGAATCCTTGGATTTCCACATAAATATGATGGGCCTAGACCTCTAATATCTCTCTCTGTCTCTCTCTCTCTCTCCACTATTACCAGTCACTTTCATCAGGAACATTGGCATAAGCCCTCTTTGGTCCACTCCAGGAACTTGTTGTGCCTTAAGGTCAGGTAATGATACATCTGGTTAAGTGTGCAAGGACCAGGGGCTTGGACCTGAGTCGGGACCTGCACGGGAAAGCTTCACAAGTGGTGAAGCAGGTCCACAGGTGTCTCTCTGCTTCTTCCCTCCCTATCTCCTCTCCTCTCTCAATTTATCTACCCAATAATAAGTGAGAGAGAGAAGAGAGAAAGAAAAAAAAAAACTCCTTGTTCTCCTTATAAAGTAGCAATGGTAGGGACTGCCTCACTGTCTGAAGCGAGGCTGGGTCATTCTACCCTGCCATTTGAGGAAAACTGATCTTGAAATGAGAGCATGTAGAATGTCCCAGCTGTGACCATGGACTACAAGCTCAAACTAACAGGGACTTAGAGGTTGCACAGGCTTCTGTGCTAATTATGAACATATATTAGCCCTGGATCAAATAAATTTGGGAGCTACCCTCTACTCTAATCCAATTTTCTAGCCCTATTCTCAACTCTGACACCATATTTCCAGACAATATTATTAGTCCACCTCCATGTTAGCTTTCAAGCTTAAGCAAAAATTATTAAAGTTATGTATTAAACATACATAAAATAGACTTCCTAGCTTCCTTTCACTCTAGGATCCCCATTCTTTTTTTTTTTAATTTCTTTATTGGGGAATTAATGTTTTACATTCGACAGTAAATACAATAGTTTGTACAAGCATAGCATTTCCCAGTTTTCCATATAACAATACAACCCCCACTAGGTCCTCTGTCATTCTTTTTGGACCTGTATCCCCCCGACACCCCACCAATTCTCTCCTGATCTTGTTTTTCAACTTCTGCCCGAGAGTGAGATCATCCCATATTCATTTTAGTATCCCTGTTCTCATCTGCTCTATGTCAACCTTTTGGTTCCTGTTTATTAATCATTTTATACTGCTTTATATCTTACTCCCTTTCAGCCACTAAGTTACAGAAGCTATTATGAGTCCATGCTGACTTTCCTGGGCAGATGATGTCAACAATGAACTCCAAACCTCACCTCTCCAGTGACCAACCCCACTAAGGAAAGATACAAACAGGCTGCTCTGAGAACTTAGTTCCCTTCCCCCACTCCCTTTTGGTTCATCTGTTGGAGGCAGGGGGTGGGGGGAGTCCAAAGGAGTGGTCTATATTCACTGTAACAGGTATTTGAACTTCCTCATTCTATAAATACGCTGCTCCTCTCCCTTCAATTCGTTATATTGTAATCCAATGAGAAGTCCATGTCCAGCAAAGAAGCAATTACAGAAGCCAGATTTTCCACCTTCTGCACCCCGTAAGGAATCCTGGACTGCATAAATTATTATCATTATTTTTTTATGTAACTTTTCACATTACTTTTCCAAAAATTCTGCCTTTAGTTTCTTCTTTGCCATACATTCCACTTTTTTTTTTTTTTTGAAAGAAGCATCATGTTTTTTATAAATTCACCGCCAGTTTTCAGAGCCATGGCCAAGAACAAAATCTCCAGGTCACTTCTTCTTCTTCTAGCGTTTGCCCTTCTTCCGTAGCCAGTCAACAGCGTCAGGTTGAGCCTGATGTAAAGTTTCGAGACCTCCTCACTACCTCCAGGTCACTACATGTTAAGAAAAAGAATATAGACACACATAATGTTGTAAGAAAACTAAGGAGGGTAAGAGAAAAGGCTAACCAAGCAAAGCAGTAGCTCACATGTGAGTGGATGAGGAAACAGAAAAAATATTCCCTACTCTGTCAATATTGACATTCCACAGGTCTGTTTGTTTCAATAGTTAGGTCAGCTGGTCTCCAAATATCAGGAAAGTTCCCACACCATTCTGCCTATAGTTTAATTGTACTTGAACTTCTCACGGATGACAATAAATACACAACTGAAGGGACAGGAGCAGCATATTTCTAGTATGAGAAAGTTCAAACACCTGCCACAGTGAATATAAACCACTTCGTTGAACCACCCCCCACCCCCAACTGATGAACCGAAAGGAAGTGGGAGAGGGAACTAAGTTCAAGAGCAAGGAAATCACTCTTTAAGATATCTGAGAGAGCAAGCACACTCTTTTTTGTTAACCCATTTTGATGCTGCTGTGAGAGAGGTTACAGATGTTTCCTCAGCAAAACACTGAACACAGCAATGCAGTGTAATTATCCTGGGCTTGCAACCAGAAGATTGAGAGTCATGTTTTGGTGTCACCATTATCATGCCATTTTCTACTAACCAGTTTCTTTCTCTCTGACCCTTTGCCTCCCTATTTTTTTAAAGAAATGATACAGGAATATTTAATTCATATCATTATTAAGAGAAATACCAACATCAATCACATGCCAATGTACTTTCAAATACTAAAATATCTTCTTTGGGCCAGGTGGTGGTGCACACAGAGTGAAGCACAAACATTGTCATATGGAAGGACCCAGGTCCTAACCCCTGGTTCCCATCTGCAGGGTGGAAGCTTCAATAGTGGTGAAGTGGGGCTATAGATGTCTCTCTTTCCCTATCTCCCACTATTCTTTCAATTTTACTCTTCTAATAAGGAAAAGAAAGGAGAAGAAAAGAAAAAAGAAATCTTCTTAATGTGAATCTACATTTTTAAATATGCTCACACTTATGACTTTAAATATTTTCACACTTATGATGTACTTACTAAACATTATTTAAATGATACAGATTAGGGGAAAAAATTGTACTTTAGCCCCCACAAGTCTGGATAAAGAGAAAGCTAGAAGAACATAACTGAGAAGCATAATAGTATAACAGGTTGTGGTGTCAGACCTGAGTACAAATTCAAGACCTATGGCGTGCTAACCATGTGATCATCAGTTTTCATGACTTACCAAAAGAAATTTGCCAATCAAAACACCAATTAATCGAGGGTTAGTGCAAGAAAAATGATCTTTAATCAGGCTACTTGAAAAAAAATGAGACTCGTGACTCAAAATACTGCTCCTTCCTTAAATAGTGAGCTGGGCTTTTTAAGACTAGATGTTTGCCACATCAGTCTTACCCAGGGCCCATGTATATTCACAGTCAGTACAGGAGCCTGTATAACCTCAGGGTCCCTGTCAGTCTGAGCTCACAGTCTATAATCACAGCTGGGAACATTTTAGGCTACACACATTAAAGGACCAGTCCTCTTGAGTGGCAAAATAGGATGATCCTGCGTCTCCTGAGAGAATGGGGCAGGGCAGTCCTTGCCGTTGCTAGTTTTAGGTCCTTGAGAGGCCCACAGATGGGTAAATGAAGACATTCTTGCTGGAAGTGATGGTAAAGAGATGGGTCTGTTAAAGGTCTAGATCCATATATCTATGAGGGAATCCAAGGATTCCTTGATTAGGACCACAGGAGATGAAGTGGCCTAGTATTGACCAAAATGTTCATCATTAAGTGAGTCGGTTTCTTACCTCTTTCCAGCTTTTATAGCCCCTACTTTGTATTTCTGTTATTAATTTTTTGCATTGTTTTCAAAAGGGATAACTGAACACAATGTAAGTTTTCTTTCCTTCCTTTCTACTTCTTGATACGCCTTATCAGACTCCCAAACTCACTAAAACCTGAGTAAAGAAATTTGCCTTATTGTATTCAAGGGGAAAAAAAGTTATCCATACAAGAACATCAGAAAGGAAATAAATCTCTTCCATTGACTACAATGCCAGAACCTTTATTCAACTTTGGCATCTTAAGCGCATATATTGTTATTACAAAGAGCTATATAGGAAATTTATGTGCCTCTGACTTTCAGTGTGACATGAAAATTTTGTTTTTTCTGCACCAGCACTCACAAAGATGTATCTCCTGAATTCACAGGCTACAACTGGAGAAATCTATGTGATAAACTAGTTGTTTTTGCATATTTATGATTATGTTAGTTCCTTATTTATGAGTCTATGATATGAACACTTAAGGTTTTATCAATGATATAGTTAATATGAGAGTTTTGAGTAATGACACAGTTATCCAACAAATAAAAGTGAATATTAAGATAAATAGAGGGTGAAAGCAGACAGGCTAAGAGAGAAAGAGTGAAAACAAGAGAGAGAGAGAGAGGAAAGGAAGACAGGGAGAAGGCAAAACACCACTATACTATTTTACTACTTGTGAATATTCCCTCTTAGGACTCCCATTCAGTGGCTTGGAGCTCAAATCTGGGTCCTCATGCACGGTAAAGGGATGAGCCATCTCAGCTCCATACACTAAAATGTTTTAAGAGAAATGTGGTAAAAGACTGTCCTGAATGCAAACTTAGCATATTCATAATTCATATGAGCAATCAAAACTTTTTAAACTTTAGAAAATTTATGAGTATTTTGAAGATCATATATATATATACATATACACATATATATATGATCTTTATAGTTTTTGGAGTTCAGTCCTATTTCACTATGCAAAGGCAGTGATAACTGGGTTTAACCTTCCCAATATGGGAGAATTCTCCTACCTACCACTATGTTTCTTGAGAAGCCATGGTATTTTAACATAATGCTACCTCAACGATTTAAAAAAAAGGTACTGATATGTATCTTAGATTATCAGTTCTTATTTTCAACATATAGTGCATATCTTTGTTTTAAAAGACAATTATCCAAATTTCTCGTTTCCAAATAAAAATCGTTTCACATAGAAAGAATTTCTTTTTTTTTTTCTTTTTTATTTAAGAAAGGATTAATTAACAAAACCATAGGGTAGGAGGGGTACAACCCTACACAATTCCCACCGCCCAATCTCCATATCCCACCCCCTCCCCCGATAGCTTTCCCATTCTCTATCCCTCTGGGAGCATGGACCCAGGGTCATTGTGGGTTGCAGAAGGTAGAAGGTCTGGCTTCTGTAATTGCTTCCCCGCTGAACATGGGCGTTGACTGGTCGGTCCATACTCCCAGTCTGCCTCTCTCTTTCCCTAGTAGGGTGGGTCTCTGGGGAAGCTGAGCTTCAGGACACATTGGTGGGGTCTTCAATCCAGGGAAGTCTGGCCGGCATCCTGATGACACCTGGAACCTGGTGATGCAAACTCTAGTGTACTTCTGCTTTCTTACTTTGGTGCCATACTCCAAACTCAGTCAATTTCTGCTTTGCGTTTCTACTTCTTTTTTTTTTTTTTTTACATGCATAACATTCCCCAGATTCCCATTTAACAATACAACCCCCACTATTTCATTCATCATCTTTCATGGATCTGTATTCTCCCCACCCACCCACCCACCCCAGAGTCTTTTACTTTGGTGTAATACTCCAATTCCATTTCAGGTTCGACTTGTGTTTTCTTTTCTAATCTTGTTTTTCAACTTCGGCCTGAGAGTGAGATCATCCCGTATTCATCCTTCTGTTTCTGACTTATTTCACTCAACATGATTTTTTCAAGGTCCATCCAAGATCGGCTGAAAACGGTGAAGTCACCATTTTTTACAGCTGAGTAGTATTCCATTGTGTATATATACCACAACTTGCTCAGCCACTCATCTGTTGTTGGACACCTGGGTTGCTTCCAGGTTTTGGCTATTACAAATTGTGCTGCCAAGAACATATGTGTACACAGATCTTTTTGGATGGCTGTTTTGGGTTCCTTAGGATATATCCCCAGGAGGGGAATCGCAGGATCATAGGGTAGGTCCATTTCTAGCCTTCTGAGAGTTCTCCAGACTGTTCTCCACAGAGGTTGGACCAATTGACATTCCCACCAGCAGTGCAGGAGGGTTCCTTTGACCCCACACCCTCTCCAGCATTTGCTGCTGTTACCTTTTCTGATGTGTGACATTCTCACAGGAGTGAAGTGATATCTCATTGTTGTCTTGATTTGCATTTCTCTGACAATCAGAGACTTGGAGCATTTTTTCATGTGTTTCTCGGCCTTTTGGATCTCTTCTGTGGTGAATATTCTGTCCAAGTCCTTCCCCCATTTTTGGATGGGGTTATTTGTTGTCTTGTTGTTGAGTCTGGCAAGCTCTTTATATATGTTGGTTATTAAACTCTTATCTGATGTATGGCATGTAAAGATCTTCTCCCATTCTGTGAGGGGTCTCTTGATTTGGGTAGTGGTTTCTTTTGCTGTGAAGAAGCTTTTTAATTTGATGTAGTCCCATAGGTTTATACTTGCCTTAGTCTTCCTTGTAATTGGATTCGTTTCGTTGAAAATGTCTTTAAAATTTATGCGGAAAAAAGTTCTGCCAATATTTTCCTCTAAGTATCTGATAGTTTCTGGTCTAACATCCAAGTCCTTGATCCACTTGGAATTTACTTTTGTATTTGGTGAAATACAGTGATTCAGTTTCATTCTTCTGCATGTTTCAACCCATTGTTTCCAACACCATTTGTTGAAGAGACTCTGCTTCCCCCATATAATAGTCTGGGCCCCTTTGTCAAAGATTAGATGTCCATACGTGTGGGGCCTCATTTCTGGGCTCTCAATTCTATTCCACTGGTCAGTGTGTCTGTTCATGTTCCAGTACCAAGCAGTTTTGATGACAATGGCCCTATAATACAGTTTGAGATCTGGCAGTGTGATGCCTCCGGTTCTGTTCTTTTTTCTCAAGATCGTTTTGGCAATTCTAGGTCTTTTCTGGTTCCAGATAAACATTTGTAGCATTTTTTCTATTCTCCTAAAAAATGTGCTTGGGATCTTGATGGGGATAGCATTAAATTTGTAGATGGCTCTGGGTAATATATTCATTTTGATGATGTTAATTCTTCCAACCCATGAACATGGAATATCTTTCCACTTCTTTGTGTTTTTTTCAATTTCTTTGAGTAATGACTCATAATTTTCAGTATACAAGTCTTTCACTTCTTTAGTTAGGTTTATTCCTAGATATTTTATAGTTTTTGTTGCTATAGAAAAAGGAACTGATTTCTGGATTTCAATTTCTTCTAACTTAGTGTTTTCGTAGAGGAATGCCACTGACTTTTGAATGTTAATTTTATAGCCTGACACATTACTGTAAGATTAATTCAGGGAGCTATCTTGACCACTATTTTAAAAGATGAAACAAATTTCATGGGGAAAATCATATTGCAGAAATTCTATCAGCTGTTATGTCAAGAGTCAGAAGAAGTATATCATCTGTCCAATAGGCTTGCCGCTTCTCGCTGGGACATTATCCAAATTGAAATGCTTAAGTCCACTAATTTGCACTTAGTGCTTTCCAACAAGCAATTACAGGAAGCAAACAAATAATGGAAAAACTTAACACTTCCCACTTTGAGTGGATTTGTCATCCTTAAATTTGACTTAATCATTTCCTTTCTTCTTAACTGTTACCACTCAAGGATAGTTCTAATATTTCAAATTTCTTTAAGTCCTGAATTCCTTTAGAGGCATGGGTAGTAGAGAAGCAGAAAGATTGTAAAGTGTTATGAATTCTTTAAAAAATCATTATATTTATTTTATTTGTTGGATAGAAACAGCCAGAAATCAAGAGGGAAGGGGGTGATAGAGGATAGAGACACCCGCAACACTGCTTTACCGCTTGCAAAGCTTCCCCCTGCAGGTGAGGATCAGGGGCTCAAATCTGGGTCTTATTAGTGCATTGTAATGTGCGCTCAACCAGGTGAACCCAGACCCAGTGTTATAAATTCATTTATAATTATTTTTATTGATTTAATAATGATCAACAAGTGCATTGGATAAGAGGGGTACAGTTTCACACAATTCCCACCACCAGAGTTCCGCATCTCATCCTCTCCATTGGTAGTGACCAAGAGAGTCATCATTAAAGTTTGTTGGTCTCTTGCCCTTATCCAGGTTTTGTAGTCCTTAGTCCTTGCTTTATCTGACAAGGTTAGCCTTAGAGTAGTTGAGGTAAGTGACACAGGAAGTTGGGGAGGAGGGTATCTAGGTCTAAGTAGAAACTATTTTTATGGCTTTATGGTGTCTGCTTTTTTTTTGGGGGGGGGTCTTTCTACTTGCTTGCTGCACTTATTAAGTCACTGAAAACTATTGTACACTTTTGCTTTAAGGTATATTTGTATATTTTCTCCTAACTTATGGGTACATGTGCCCATGTTCTCTGTCTCATGGGCTCTGGTCTATATCTTGGTTCTGTGACTTTGTTAAGGAGTGCACCACCCAAAATGGAACTGAGTCCTATGAGCTAGGAAAGATCTCACCAGAGTAATGAAGCTGGAGGGTTTACGTTCCATGTCTGGCATCTCTGGACACTGTCTGAAGTGAAACATATCAAGGTGGTACTGGTTGCACTGATTTGGCTGAGATCCCCAAATGTAGTATCAAATGGTATGGATTGAGAGAAGCATGAAGGAAAATGAGCAAAGCCCCAGAGATACCAGGACTGGGAGAAATACAAATTTTACAGAGAATGGGGAGGGTTCCTACTGTCTGATGTTATAAATTCTAACCTATGTTCTAAAATAGCTTTCCTGTTTGATTAAATTAGCTAATACTGCAATTCAAACTAAATATTTAATTCTGAAATTAACAACATAAACTAAAAGTACATCACTTTTGTTTTATTGAGAACAGGAAAATCCAAGATGTTCAAACAAGTATTATATGTGCACATGTCATTAAGTTTATTAGTTATAAATATACTGATTACTGCTATGTGTTTGTGACTCTTGAAGGAATAAACGGTATTACAATAAAGAATTCCTTCAAAAAAGAGAATTCTGGAAGAATGGCTAGTACAGCCCTTTCATACATAGTTGAGAAGCAGTGATATAGAAGATGTAAATGACTGGGCACAAAGAAATAGAAGTGTGCCATACATGGTAACAATTTTGTAGTAGAAAAAAATGAATAAAGTTGGTGATGACGGGAAGCAAATTTTCAACTGCCTCTCTTAAAGAACAATCAATGAATTCTTAGCATACAGTTGAGAAGACATGTACAGAGAGAACAAAAACATCTGTGGATTTTAATGAGAAAAGTAGAAAGTCATCTAATCTTTACATGTGCTTTTACCCCTCTTTTATTTCTACTGTAGTAATAATTCATTTTTCTTAATTATCTATTCATTGTGAGAAATTTCTAATGAATAAATATCACCAAAGAAGGGAGTTTTATTTATTTATTTATTTATTTATTTATTTATTTTGGATAGAGACAGAAATTGAAATGGGAGTGGGTAAATAGACAAGGATAGATGCAGGGAGACACCTGCAGCCTTGTTTCACCACTCGTGAAGCTTTCCCCCTGCAGATAGGGACCAGGGGCTTAAAGCCGGGTCCTTGTTCACTGTAATATGTGCTCTCAAATAGGTATGATGCCATCTGGCCCCCCAAATTTTATTATCTTTACCAAGAGAGATATCTATTCCTTTTTAGGTCACCTGTCATCTACACTCACTTAGTCTGTCAGTAAAACAATTCTTATATTTGACAGTGTAGGCACACCTCAGAGGCATTCGGGGTTCAATTTCAGACCACAGAAATTATATATATATATTGCAATAAGGTGAGTCATAGGACTTTTTTTGTTTGTTTCACAGTCATATGTTTAAGTTATGCTTGGACTATACTGTAATTTTTATGGGTATAATAGCATTATATCTAAGATAACACCAACAACATATACACCTTCATTTTAGAATACAGTTGAAAATCCTGACCATCATTGGTGTTTTCAGTGGTGGCTACTATTACTTTAATGCTAACGACTGCTCACTAGATGGTAGATGCTGAAGTCTGGGGAGGTGGGTGTGGCAATTTCCTCAAATAAGACAGTAATAAAGTTTGCTGAACTAATTGAGTCTTTCTTTCATGAAAGATTTCACTGTAGCATGTGACAAAGTTTGATAGCATTTTACCTAAGTAAAATTTCCAGTCAGTCAATTTTCTGAAGCCTGGCTGTTGGTTTTTATCAAGCTACATTTATGTAGTAGTCTAAATTCTTTTTTGTCATTTAAACAATATTCACAGTATCTTCACCCAGAGTAAATTCAATCTATAGAAACCACTTTCTTAGCTCATCCATTAGAAGTAATTCCTCTAGTAGCTTCAAACATTTGCTTCATAGTTTCTTTCTTTTCTTTGTTTGTGGTTACTTTAAAAAATTTTAATGTATTTATTTATAAAATGGAAACACTAAAACCATAGGATAAGAGGAGTACAATTCTTAGTTTCTTTACCTCTCTCGCCTTTCATAGGATTGAAGAGAATTAACCTTACTTGGGGCTAGGTTTCAACTCAATGAATGTTACAGTCAGTTTGATCTTCTGTCCAGACCATACAAACTTTATCTAAACAACTAGGCTGCTTTGCTTTGTCATTTTGTCTTGTCATTTATATGTTTACTGGAGTAGAATTTTTATTTGCATCCAAGTGTTTTTTCTTTGAATTCATAACTTGACCAATTGGCAGAAGAGACTTATCTTGACTTATCTTATGCCTTCTCCCATTAAGCTCAGTCATGCTTATTATTATTATTATTTTTACTTAAAATGAGGCATATGCTTCTTCTTTTCACTACAACACTTAGAGCTCATGGTAGGGACAATAATTTGAATGTTGCTGTGCTTTAGAAACTAGGTAAGCACTGGGTTGGTGGTGGCATACCTGGTTGAGCACATGAGTTACTATGTACAATGTCCCAGCTTCAAGCCCCAAGTCCCCACATGCAGGGAGAAAGCTTGGCAATTGGTGAAACAGTGCAGTAGATGTCTTTCTTTCTACTTCCCCCCTCAATTTCTGTCTCTACCCAATAAAATAAAAAGGGAAAAAGTGTTGTTAAAAAAGGAGGAGTGGGGGAGAGGAAACCAGGGAAGCTTAAGGAGATAGATATTAGCCAATGTGTAGAGCACACACACATTTATTAATTATGTTTGCTGTTTTATATGGTACTGTCTGGGGAGTCCCAAACATTTACAATAGTAACATCAAGATCACTCATCACCATAACAACTAAAACAAAAATAAAAAGACTTGAAATCTTAGAAAACATAGCACAGACATGAAGTGAGAGCATGCTGTTAGCAAAGTGGCATCCACAGTTAGACTTGCTCCACACAGAGTTGCCACAAATCTTTATAAAACTTGCAAAGTCTGATGAAGAATAAGGCAAGGATATGCTTGTAAACAGACTTTCTTTCATAATACCTCATCCTGTAACTACTACAAGTGACTGATACATGCCTGATAGGGTCATCTAATGTCAGAATCTGATCAATACATATTTTCAAGTGATTGGTAAGAAACTGTTGGAAATTCTAAAATTAGAAATGAAGTAAGGAAGAAAGATCGAAAGGACTGTATATTGCAAACAGAATCTCCCTTCTTTAATCTAATCAGATGGTGACAACAAAAAATTACCAATATCAGTAATAGTAGACAGCTGACAAGGAAATTTTCTACTCTTTCAGAAATGGGCTGCTTTATTCCTAAAGGAATTAGAGAACAAAGTTTTTCCTTGTGTTGTTGAACGCTATTAATAATGGAACTCATGAGACATTTCTATTCTTTATCAGAAGTAAAATCATCACGGAAGTGATATACTCCCAATAAAATATCATGTTTTAGTTATCCTACCAGAGTGCTTCTCAAACACTACTTGCATATAGAGAACTTTTTAAAAACATTTTTTTTTACTTATTTATGAGAAATATAGGAGAGAGAGAAAAAGAACCAGACATCACTCTGGTACATATGCTGCCAGGGATTGAACTCAGGGCCTCATGCTTGAGAGTCTTGTGCCTTAGCCACTGGGCCACCTCCCAGACCACTAGAGAACTTTTTAAATATACCAAATGTAGGTAATGATTCAACAAGTTTGCAATGAACCTAAGGTTCTGCACTGCTAAAGGCTCCCTAATAATTCCAAATTTAGGGATCACAAGTTTCAGGAGTGTACAATTTTTTTGTACTTTGGGGGGATTGCTACATTTTTCATAATCTTTACACAAAGCCTTACCATTTCAATATTAGTATATATAAGATGTCATATATAAAGGTCTCTAATATTTCCTAGAAGTGGCCTTGACTTGATCATTTAAACTTTAGATTATTAGTATGTCACCAAGTTAAGCTATTTGATGTGAAATATTCTGATTAGTCAATTTTATTAGTGTTATCAGTCTTTATCAATTATTGAGAAATATACATTAGCCATTTACAGGAAGTATGACTAACCACTCTTCAATTACCAAAAATTTTCAACAGGTTTTCTAACAATCAGGACAATCCCCTTTCATGCTCTTCTTCAGCTTGTTGTCATTACCTGAGGCCATGAGTTGAGCTTCACCTCTCTGAAAAGAAAGGAGAACAACTACTTAGGGCATGTGAAATAGCTCACTTGGATAGCACACCACTTTGATATTGCAAGACCCAAATTTAAGTCTAGCCATCACCCTCCCCTGAGTTGAAAGAAGCTTTTGTGATAATGCGCTCTCTCTCTGTCTCTGTATCTATCTCTATCTAAACACAAAACAAACAAAACCCATTAATTACTCTTCAATATGTCCCTGTCAGCTTGGGAAATTTTTCCAAAATAACTATGTAGTGATTTACATTATTTTAGAATTGTAATCTATTCAATATTTCCACTCTACTGTTATTTTTCACACTTGGCAATCACTTAGGATCACCTGGCAGACTTCTTAAAGTGAAATTCTCCACCCTCAGTTTCTGCTCCATTAAGTATGGATGAGATTGCAAACACAGTCACAGGTGACGTTCTATATTAGGGTGTCTCAATCTTTGCTCTCTTAACATTTGAGGATGTAAAATTCTCTGTTGTGGGAGTAGACCTGTGGATAGTAGGATAGTTAGCAGGATCTCTGGCCTCTTCTTGCCAAATGCTATCCACCTGCACTTCCTGCAGTTGTGACAACCAAGAAGTGACAAGTAATCCCTGAAGGTAAATTCATTTTCTTCTGAGAAGCACTGTTACATGCTATGTCATTCTCATTAATAAGCATTTGATTATGCTTTATTAAGAGGAAGACTAATGATGTGTCATCTCTAAAGTAACAGCAGGACTGTGTGATAAATTTACTCAACATTACCCAGGAGTGAATCTCTGGAGGAACTGGTTGACAACTGTTGGATTAAAAGAACAAAAAAAAAAAAAGAATAAAATGATCAAAGACTAAACTGTCCTTGTGGAAGTACCTAACCATTGGCCAACTTCTCACTTCCCCAAGGTTCCGTTTCTTGGAGCTCTTATTCAATTGTTCTCTATTCTTAAAGTATACTCAGCTTTATTTTTTCGTTCTTTCATTCTTTTTCTCTCTTTTCTTTCATTTTTTTCTTTTTGGATTATCTTTGTTTACTTATTGGAAAGAGACTATCATAAATAGAAAGGGAAGGGGATGATAGAGAGAGAAAGAGACAGAGACACCTGCAGCACTGCTTCACCACTTGCAAAGCTTTCCCCCTGTAGGTGTGAACCAGGGGCTCAAACTCAGGTCCTTGTGCATTGTAACATGTGTGCTCAACCAGGTGCACCACCACCTGGCCCCTATTTTTTCTCTTTCTTTCTGTTCTTCCTCCTTTCCCTCCTTTCCTTCCTTCTTTCTTTTTGTCTTTTGTAAAAACAGAAAATTGAGAGGGAATAGGGAGATAGAGAGGGTGCGAGAAAGGGAGACACATGCAGTATTTCTTCGTCTCTAATGAAGCCTCCTTACTGCGAGTTCTCACATATGGTAGCATGTGCACTCTATCGGGTGAGCTATTTCCTAGTGCCTATACTCACCTTCTTCCAGGCCAGGAAGTCATTGCCAGAAGATTGTCCATATTATCAGTGTATTGAACTTAGTCCATCTCTTAATTTGATATTGTGACTGAATACATTTTTTTTTTCACTGCCATAATCATATTGGCTGGTAAATTCCTGCCCGTGCAAAATGTTAGGAGGATTGAGAGATAAAAAGATTATTAATTGCGATTTTTGCTTGAGGATATTTAATGTCTTAATATGGTTCCAAGATCTAAACAAAAGAACAAAATAGACATTTGGAGCACAATCTGTTCTTATGCCATGGGCCATCTTTACATAACTAGTGCATTATCTACACAATCAATTATTATTGAGTACATTCTTTCCTCCTCTATCCTCTCCTCCCCTCCCCCCCTTCTCTCTTCTCTTCCTTCCCCTCTTCTCTCTCTCTCTCTCTCTCTCTCTCTCTCTCTTTTACCAGAGCACTGCTCAGCTCTTGCTTAGGGTGGTACAGGGAATTGAACCTGGGACTTTTGGAACCTCAGGCATGAAAACCTCTTTTGCATAACCATTATGCTAGCTACCCCCACCCCATTCTTTCTCTTTTACAGGTCTGTGCTTTCCCCATAATTGGGTGGGAATTTTTTTATATTTATTTATTTTCCCTTTTGTTGGCCTTGCTGTTTCTCATTGTTGTAGCAGTTATTATTGTTGTTACTAATGTCGCTGTTAGGACAGAGAGAAATGGAGAGAGAAGGGGAAGACAGAGAAGGGGAGAGAGAAAGATAGACACGTGGAGACCTGCTTCACTGCTTGTGAAGTGACTTCCCTGTAGGTGGGGAGCTGGTGGCTCTAACTGGAATCCTTATTCGGGTCCTTGCACTTTGTGCCATGTATGCTTAACCGGATGCGCTACTGCCCGACTCCAGGGTGGGAATTTTTTAATTTTATTTTGTTATTACTTTTAAGCTTAACCAAGAAATACTGTGCATTTTTATGCCTTTATTATGATTGTGTATCTCCTTTATTTGATTTATGAATTACTTTAAGGAAAGAAAAATGTTACAAAAGATTCACAGAAGTAATGAATGAATAATGATGCTATTGATATCATTAAAGGGTAATTTCTTCCTGTTAAAGTTTAATTCTCATATTCACCCAAACTTCCTACCAAAGAAAATTTCCAAAACATAAGTTCATTTACTGAAAAAATTCCATTGACATTAAACTAAAATTTCCACGGAAACATGAAAAAATTTAATTTTAGAAACTATGACCTTAAGTCAGAAAACAAATTCCAGAAGTGTCAAATAATGAAAACTAGTACAATACTGAGGGGCGGGGGAGAAGAAGAATGGAAAAAGAAGAGGATAGATTTTGTTCAGACAAGTCCTCCACTCTTCTCAGGCCTCCACTTTTATTATGAACCCTAGCAGGACCTCCTCACCAGGCAGTGCCAGCTTCCACAAGTCCTCCTTTATCTCCCTTTGGCTCTATTACAGTTTTGCTAAAGAAAAGGGCCAAGAATGAAGTTATTCAAAGGGAAAAGATCTCTTTCCTAGGGAAGCAGGAGTTTTAGTCCACTGGCAGGAGAAGGCAGAAAAAAAAAAAAATCCAGGTAAAAATTACTGTAATACAGGGCAGAACTGTGGAAGCTCAGCCTAGGATGATAATTCTGGCATTCAAAAGGGTCAGCTCCATCAGAGTAAAGCTCAGAATATACTCCATGGCTAAAAGAATTTAGTTTGAAGCAAGCAGGAGAACTATCAAGACTAACACTTTGGGGGTAGGGCGATAGCACAGCGGGTTAAGAGCACGTGGCATGAAGTACAAGGACCGGCATAAGGATACTGGTTCCAGCTCTCAGCTGCCCACTTGCAGGGGAGTCACTTCACAAGCAGTGAAGCAGGTCTGCAGGTGTTTCTCTTTCTCTCCCCCTCTCTGTCTTCCCCTCCTTTCTCCATTTCTCTCTGACCTATCCAATAACAATGACATTAGTAACAACAACAATAACTACAACAACAATAAAAAGGGAAACAAAAGGGAAAATAAATAACTATTTTTTTAAAAGACTAACACTTTACATTAGAATAATATGTTGTACTTAGTAAAAATGTGCATTTTGATATTTTGTAATATGCATGTAAATTTTTACATGTGAAATAGGAATCTATTTATGTTATGAGATATAATTAGGTTTAAAGAAAAAAAAAGAAATCTAAGGTCTGCATCTAACACTAAAGTGACACTATCGGGGACAGAGACTCAATGGCACTGGGAGGACATTAGAACTATCAGCATATCAGGAACTTGGTGGAGTTGGCCAAAAGGGCCAAGAACCCCTCCCCATCCTAAGCCATACCATCTTCCCATACACCATCATCACATAGCATTGCAGAGGGAGCGGAGCTCATGATGTACTGGAGCTGCACTGGTCTATCTGAGTTGAGGCACTGTGCACGCAATGAGCATGCAAGTAGCACACAATGTGCACAGCAGAGGAAAATAACTAAAAGTTAAGCATCACAGAACAGGAAGGGGGCTAAGAGTTCAAGAAAGCAGCATACCCCAAAACATACTTTATCTTTTTACAGTAACTTACCCAGACCCAAGACTCTATATAAAGTAGGAGGGCCAGGAATCTCAGGGTGTTTCTTACTCTCAAGGGACTATATATCCCTGTGTAAACAAAAAATCCCCACAGAATCTCCAGGAGAACTGGCATCTAGCAGATGCTAAAAGAGAACTATAATTTCACTGATGACATCTGCAGAAAGTAGAAAGGGTCTCAAAATAATTCCTTTGGTTTGTAACTAAATGGTTGGATTAATCCAATTGCAGCTCCTTTTGCCATGAGAATTTTCTATTATGGCCACCAATAAAATGATTTTACCCACTTAGATGTAATATTACCCTTGTGTGAAGAAAAAGAAGAGATACTTTTTCATTTCAGAATTAGCGTTGAAAATCTGTGTGTGCGTGTGCATGTGTGTGTGCGTGTTAGGACCAACATATTGATATTGGCTGTTCCCCCTACACACACACACACACACACACAAAAATTTCCATTGGGATGAAGCTTAGTTAAGGTTAGAGTGGAGATTTTCATAGTTGACAGAAGAAATTTATATTACACCAACAATTTAAAGTAACAAGACACTTGTCTCAAAGGGAATAGGTTAACATCCTGGTGAAATAATACATAAGTGTCTCCTGAATGTCTCTTACATTATTTCATTGGGCAAATAAGGCATCCTAAATGAGAGGAAATGCAAACTAAGAACCAAAAAAAAAAAAAAACTTGATCAATGGTTCCTGTTTAACAGGATTTTCTGGTCCTCCCAGCATTTCTCCCTGGTGTAAAAAGGGCTTGGGATTTATATGGTTGAGAGGACCAATTTTCTGCAGGTCATCTGTGTTCTTTTTTTATTTAAGAAAGGATAAATTAACAAAACCATAGGGTAGGAGGGGTACAGCTCCACACAATTCCCACCACCCAATCTCCATATCCCACCCCCTCTCCTGATAGCTTTCCCATTCTCTATTCCTCTAGGAGCATGGACCCAGGGTCATTGTGGGTTGCAGAAGATGGAAGGTCTGGCTTCTGTAATTGCTTCCCCGCTGAACATGGACATTGACTGGTCGGTCCATACTCCCAGTCTGTCTCTCTCTTTCCCTAGTAGGGTGGGTATCTGGGGAAGCGGAGCTCCAGGACACATTGGTGGGGTCTTCAGTCTAGGGAAGCCTGGCCGGCATCCTGATGACATCTGGAACCTGGTGACTGAAAAGAGAGTTAACATACAAAGCCAAACAAATTGTTGAGCAATCATGGAGCCAAAGCTTGGAATAGTGGAGAGGAAATGTTAGGGGGGTACTCACTGCAAACTCTAGTGTACTTCTGCTTTCAGGTATATATTTTGCAGTAGTTTATGGATACGTGTGAACATATGCTCTCTCTCACAGAAACTGGTGTATATCTAGGTTTTGGGACTTTGTTAGAAAGTGAACCACCTGGGATGGAATTAGAGAATTCTATGAAAGGAAAGGTCTCACCCAAGTAATGAAGCTGAAGGGTTGTCATTCCACACGTGAAGTCTCTGGACACAGTCTGAGCTGAAGCATGTTGAGGTGGCAATCATTGTGTTGATTAGGTTGCGATCGGCAGATGCAATATTATTTGATATGGATTGGGAGAGGCATACGGGAAAGTGGGCCCTATCCAAGGGTTCCAGGACTGAGGGAAGTAGAGGCTCTATAGTGGAGATGTGAGGTTCCTGCTGTCTTAGGGTTCAAAAAGACAATCAAAAGTTAATGTTATCATCACATTATTTGGTAATTGGGTTAACTTTGAAAAGTCCTTTTGTTAGGGTTTGCTGTACAGTACCCAGTATCTTCTTTTTTTCATTTATTTTATTTATTTATTCCCTTTTGTTGCCCTTGTTGTTTTATTGTTGTAGTTATTATTGTTGTTGTCGTTGTTGGATAAGACAGAGAGAAATGGAGAGAGGAGGGGAAGACAGAGAGGAGGAGAGAAAGATAGACACCTGCAGACCTGCTTCACTGCCTGTGAAGCGACTCCCCTGCAGGTGGGGAGCCGGGGCTCGAACCGGGATTCTTATGCCGGTCCTTGTGCTTTGTGCCACCTGCGCTTAACCCGCTGAGCTACAGCCCGACTCCCTCCAGTATCTTCTATATAGCTGTGCTATTGGTTGCTTCTGATCTACTTGGTCTAGGCTTTTGAGAGAGTCCGCATATCAAATACCCAGCCTATATATTAAAAAGACTCAGTCTGTGTTTTAAAAAACTTCGAGACACACAATTAATTTTCCTCCTCTCATATTAATTAACTAGTGATTTATATGACTACATTTTACTAGGAGTGTACATAAACACTATTCCCACTACCAAAATACTGTGACCCATCCCTCCCACCTACTCCCACCCCCCACTGTCCCAGGAAGCTGCATTTTTACCCCTCACCACAGGGTTTTTACTTTGGTGCCCTACTTACAATTTGGTCAGGTCCTGCTTTTAGTTTCCCTCATCTGTGTTCTGAACAAAGGAAGCTTATGCACATTACTATGACTGAAAGGGGAGCGTGGACTTTATTATCTCTTTTTTCTATCTTCTTTTTTTTTTAAATATTTATTTTATTTATTTATTTCCTTTTGTTGCCCTTGTTGTTTTATTGTTGTAGTTATTATTGTTGTTGTCGTTGTTGGATAAGACAGAGAGAAATGGAGAGAGGCGGGGAAGACAGAGGGGGAGAGAAAGATAGACACCTGTAGACCTGCTTCACTGCCTGTGAAGCGACCCCCCTGCAGGTGGGGAGCCGGGGTTCGAACCGGGATCCTTATGCCGGTCCTTGTGCTTTGCGCCACCTGCGCTTAACCCGCTGCGCTACAGCCCGACTCCCTTTTTTCTATCTTCTTTCCACATTTTTATGAATTGAACTTTTTCAGTCACTCTTTCCTAATTTCATTCTACTACTCTACTGAGATCCACCAGGCAACACTGGCTTTCTGTCAGGAACTTGGCCACTTTAGCAACTTTATTTATCAAAGTTTACTATGTTTGTTCCTTCTGCTTGAAATGTCATTCCCCCTTGTTCCAATTATCAATTTACTGTTGCTCAGCTCCAAATTCACTCTTATCTAGTCTATGAAAATAAATATGAGCCCTTTAAATATTTTCCTTGTAGCAGCTGGCATACATGTAGCGTAGCCACCTTATCATTTGAGGGAGCCAGAAGGTAATTACAGAAGAAAGAAATCTCCCTTCCTCCTTCTGCTCCCCATAATGATCCAGGGTTCATATTCCCCGAGAGACAAAGAATAGGAAAGTTTCCAGTAGAGGTGATATGATACGGAATGAACTCTGGTGGTGGGAAATGTGTGGAATTTTACAGCTTTTATCCTTTGGTTTTGTTGATATTTTCTAAATTTTATTTTATAAATAAATTAAATTAGAAAAAAAAAGAAATCTCCCTTCCTGATTCTACTGGTTCTTTTGCCAGTGGAGAGTTTTTTTTTCTGTTTTTTTGCTCTGCTGTTTGACCTATGTAGCTTTACCATCACTAAGTTGCATAAATGACACTGCTTTCTTCAAATTCTGACCATACGTTTTTTTCTATTTTCTATTTCTTTTCTTTTTTTCTAATTTTTATTTATAAAAAGGAAACATTAATAAAAACATAGGATAGGAGGGGTACAACTCCACACACAATTCCCACCACCAGAACTCCGTATCCCATTCCATCTCCTGATAGCTTTCCTATTCTTTATCTCTCTGGGAGTAGAGAGAGAGATATAGGGTCATTATGGGGTGAAGAAGGTGGAAGGTTTGGCTTCTGTAATTGCTTCCCTGATGAACATATCCATTGACAGATTGATCCATACTCCCAGCCTGTCTCTCTCTTTCCCTAGTGGGGCAGGGTTCTAGGGAAGTGGAGATCCAGGACACATTGGTGGGGTCGTCTGCCCAGGGAAGTTCGGTTGGCATCATGATAGCATCTGGAACCTGGTGGTTGAAATAAGAGTTAAGATATAAAGATATAAAGCCAAACAAATTGTTGACTAATCATGAACCTAAGGCTAAAATATTGCTGATGAAGATTTTGGGGTCTCCATTTTGTAGTTAAGTAGTGGGCCTATTTTAGTTATATTTCAAAGGGCCCATGACTATACTATAGTTTTTTTTTTTTTTTTACTGAGCCTGACATCTGATATGCAGGTGGACCCAAGTTATTGTCTGGAGATATGATGTCATGACTGGAAAAAAGGCTAGAAATCTGGGTCAGGGAAGAGAGTAGCTCTCAAATATGGGAAAGCTGTATAAATATTATTGACTGTAAACCCCATCGGTTTGATCTGGGGCCCATATTCTGCTTAGGAGCCTATGGTGCTTTCCATTTCTTTATTTCTTTCTTTCTTTTTTTATTATCTTTATTTATTGGATAGAGATAGCCAGATAGGAGGGTGATAGAGAGGGAGAGAGAGAGACACCTGCAGCACTACTTCACCATTCGCAAAGCTTTCCTCCTGCAGGTAGGGACTGGGGGCTTGAACCTTGGTCCTTGCACATTGTAATATGTGCGCTCAACCAGGTGC
This sequence comes from Erinaceus europaeus, assembly GCF_950295315.1. Taxonomy (NCBI): domain Eukaryota; kingdom Metazoa; phylum Chordata; class Mammalia; order Eulipotyphla; family Erinaceidae; genus Erinaceus; species Erinaceus europaeus. The sequence goes on along the minus strand of NC_080170.1, from coordinate 90,593,685 downwards.
GCAACCACCTGGCCCTGGTACTTTCCATTTCTTGACTCAGTGGTAGCTTCAATAGAATAGACCTTTTTTTCTCATTGACTACTGTTTCTTGTATCCATATCAACCCATTTACACCAGCCTAGAGCTGTCCTAGCTTGTGCTGCACATGGGAGTGTGCCGGTATTCTGGAGAAGAAATCTTGGGATTTCAGTCTAGCCACACTCTCTATACAGCTACCTACCAATTTTAGCCTGTCTGTTTCTCAGAAGATTATTCAAAAGATTTGCTGGGAGAGAATGGTCCAATGATCTTGCAAGCAACCTGGGAAGCTTCTATAACTTTCAACATGTCGCAAGCAGCCCTTCAATCACCTCTTTCAAAGAAAATTGAACCTCCTTTCGAGTCTGAATAAATTTGATGGCTTCCTTTGTATTCTAGAAGGTCAATGAAGAAAACAAACAGCATCTTTCTTGTATCTAACACATAGTACAACATGTCAGACTTTCAGAATCATGTTGTACAATAGAAATATTATTAGGGGGGAGGGCAGTAGCACAGTGGGTTAAGGGCACATGGAATAAAGTGCAAGGACCAGCATAAGGATTATGGTTCGAGCACCTGGCTCCCCACCTGCAGCAGGGTCACTTCACAAGCAGTGAAGCAGGTCTGCAGGTGTCTGTCTTTCTCTTCCCCTCTCTGTCTTCCCTTCCTCTCTCCATTTTTCTCTGTTCTATCCAACAATAACAGCAATAATGACAACAACAAAGGCAACAAAATGGGAAAAAAATAGCCTCCAGGAGCAGTGGATTCAGAGATCCAGCAACAACACTGGAGGCAAAAAAAAAAAAGAGAGAGAGAGAAAGAAAGAAAAAAACATTATTATTGATCAAAAAGTCAAAATATCTGCTGGGCTAGCGTGGGGGTGCCTCTTCCTGGGTGCATGCTCTCTGGGTTGGAGAGAACTCAACCAGAGCCAGCCTGGGCTGCTACTCACTCAGCGATGTGAGGGAGATAACTCAGGAACCAAAGATGTGGTGAGGCAATGCAATATCTGTATTGATCAGAGAGCCAAAGCTTTTAAAGGTCCGACCCAGAAGTGGTAAGTCAGAAATGGAAATGAGTAGGAAAGGGGTGGAGAAAAGCAAAAGGGGGCTGGGAAGGTAGAAACTTCCTTAGCAACTGTTGTGAGGGTTTTAACTGGTGGGATTAATAATACCCTGCAGGCAGGGAGGGTCTTGAGGGTAGAAAGAAGATAGATCAAAGGAATGGAATGGATGGGGATCTTTCAGGCAAAACAATGATTATGTAGACAGGCCATAGTATCAGGAATGCAAGGTGTTTTGTGAAGCTCCTCACAATTTTCCGACATCTCCCCCTTTTTTTTTTACCTAATGGCCATAGTATCAGGAACGCGGGGTGCTTTGTGAGGCAGGGAGTCTGATAAGATGAGGCAAACCTTTGGGGCTACTACTGTCCCTCCTTGCTCAAGCTTTCGGTAGAGAGACAGACTGACAGGATAGACACACTCCTCAGGTCAAGCCCTGCCAAGCTCAACCTCATCCTCACAATTTCCCAACATCTCCCCTCTTTCTTTTTATCTCATGGCCATATTTAAATGGTTCAATGTCTGTAAAAGACTCCATTTCTGTCAGAGGAATAGCAGTGTAGGGGTGAACAGAAACCTTTTGGGCAGAAACCTGAATGATATTGTGCAGGCATTTTTATAAGAACTGGAGTAAGACAGGGAGAGATAAGTAAGAGTAGCAAGGGCCAGCGTGAGGCCGACAAGAGGCCCAGTGGGCTAAGGGGCAGGGCCTGATGGAGAAGGGGTGGGGCCTAATGGCTAAGGGCTTGGCCTGCAGGTTGGAGGCCTGGCCTGCAAGTCCTGGCAGGAGAAGGGCTTGTGGCCTGCCAGGCAAGGGACCTGTGGCTTCCTTTTCTTCCTCCTTTATCTTGCTATGTGTTTTAAGAAAATGTACTACAACAGGAATTATGATTGGAAAAGAAACTAAGAGGGGACTTCTGGAGGTGTAGCCATAGAGTCACAGCAAATGAAAAATGAACAAAAAATGAAAAATACTCAAAAACAATTAGACAAAGTAAGGCAAAATAAGCCAGGATGTTATAATATTGCAACCACAGCTTTGAAGGAAATCCTGGAGCCACGAGTGGTTGTTCCTCATGGAAGAGAGAAGCGGAGAAATTCCACAAAGACAATTTAAGTTGAGAGTGGACTGGATAGCCAGTATCATTTTGAGTCACAAGGCAGAACTCACAAGTGGGACTTGAGAAGGTGAAGAAAGTAGAGCACTCTTCTGAATCAAAAGCTGTGCTGCCTGCTCAAAAGGTAGAAGTGGTCTGCCAGAGCCCAGAATAAAGTCTGAAATAAAGCAATAAAAACCCACACAAATGAAGACAAAAGACACCCCCTCCCACCACTACAAAGACATAGAAAGAAAAAACACAGGCACAGCACCACCTGCTGGCTAAGCAACAGATACCATATGATGGAAGCCCAAAAAGAACTGGGCAGACTGAGAGTTGGACTTCAGAAAACTTTTTTATTATTATTTTTATTTATATAAAGGAAACACTGACAAAAACATAGGATAAGAGGGGTACAAATCCACACAATTCCCACCACCAGAACTCCCGTATCCCATTCCCTCCTCTGATAGCTTCCCTATTCTTTATCCCTCTGGGAGTATGGACCCATTGCCATTATGGGATGCAGAAGGTGGGAGGTCTGGCTTCTGTAACCGTTTTACCACTGAACATGGGTGTTGATAAGTTGATCCATACTCCCAGCCTATCTCTTTCTCTTTCCCTAGTGGAGGAGGGAAGAAAACTTCCCTATAAAGGTAATTCAATACTCCAGCCACAATATACAAACATAAATTCACAATCTTAGGGAACATTTCACTGAAGAGCTACAAAATTCACAAAGTCAATGAGGCTTTCAAGGGAGTGGGGAATAATATTAGCAGCTTTGTAAACTGAATAATTCAGAGTTATAAGGCAGAGTATCAGGACTAGAAAATGAAACCACCATACTCCTTGAGTGCAAGGCTGTTGGGGAGGAAAGACTCAAAAAAATTAAAGAATTATGGGTCAAATAACCAATACAATTAGAAAAAAGTAACATAAGAATTATTGGAACTCCTCAAGATGCAGAGACCATATTCAAAGAAGTTATACATGAAAATTTTCCACACCTGGGAAATGCTGAACATACAAGCATAGAAGAAGCTGAAAGAAGACTCTGGGCTGATAACTCAAAGTGGCCAACACCATGATAAAGAAAAGCTAGTGCAGACCACTTGGAAAAGAAAGAATTTGACATACAAAGACAGATCCATCAGACTACCTTCAGATTTCTCACCACAAACACTAGAAGCAAGAAAATTGAATGAAATATTCACTATAATAAAGTAAAAAAAAAATACAAACCATGAATTCTCTATCTTGCCAAACTATCTCTCATATATGGAGGAGTAATTAATACCTTTCCAAACATATAGAACCTGAAGAAATTCACCACCACCAAACCTGCCTTGCAAGAATTACTGAAAGGAGTTCCTATATGAAAAGAAGCCAACATTAGTTCTAAATGAGTTCATCAGTGGTAGAATAGAAGTGGAAACACTAACAACAGCAATAACAGAAGAAAAGAGATTGTAAAAATGATGCCCAAATGGACACAGCAATATGAACACAGTGCCCAAATATCAAAAGGCCAATACTAGACCAGAAACTCTAAAATTTAAACATTTGCTTCACTTTCTTTGGTACCTGAAGGAGAAATAATGGGTGGGATGAGACAAGAAGAGAGGTAGGAATGCCAGTTGATTACACACATAGGTGAAACTCAGGAGACAAAGTCAGAGAAGGAGAACACAGGGTAAAACTTAGACTGGGGGTGGGGCACTACAAAAAAAAAAAAAGGAACGTTGGGAAAGGAACAGGAGGATTTGAAGGAAGGGCTAGGATCCTACGTTGGGGGTGAGAGTGTACTGCAGACACCCATAATGCAACGCTGGGAAAAACGGAGTCCATTTGCAGACAAATGTGCTATAAAGCATTAACCTCGAAAAATGGAAAAAAATTCCATTTCCTGCTTCACAAAAATAGTAACTGTATTAAAAAATAATAAACCCCATACCAAGAAGGGGTGGGAAGACTGAAATAGTGCAGAAGGAATCAAAGAGCCTGACACTTCTGTTTAAACATCCCAATGCAAGACTGTCTACTCTATTGGACTTAGGGGTTCAAAGATTCATCACTCAGAGCTGCTGCAGTTAATATGCAACTACTTAAACAGAGACTGTCTGAGAATAAATTCAAAATAGGGGACAATATGGTGCTGGGGAAATTGGATAACCATGTGTAGAAAAGTGAAAGGAGTCTGCCACTTAACACCATACACCAATGTGACATCAAAAACAGATTAAAGATCTAGACATTCGACCAGAAACTCTAAAGTTTATAGAAGAAAATATCGGTGAAACTTTGAAGGACCTTCACATTAAAGATGCATTTAGAGTCTCAACCTCCTGAGCATGGGAAATGAAAACAAGAGGAAATGAATGAGATTACATGAAACAAAAGCTTCTACACATAGGAAGCAAAGTACATAAGGATAACCAGGCAATGCAGTAAATTGGAGAAAATATTTGCACATCAGACAAGCTACTGATATCAAACATCTATACAGAATTGCTACAAATCTACAAAAGAAGCCAAAAACAGCCCAATAAAAAAGAATTAAACTAACAGTTTTCTGAAGAGGTATATACATGACCCACAGACATAGGAAGAAATGCTCCGCTTTCTTTATCATTAGAGAAATTCAAATTAAAACTACATTGACGCCAAGCACAAGGACTGGCTCAAGGATCCCGGTTCGAGTCCCCAGCTCCCCACCTGCAGGGGAGTAGCTTCACAGGCGGAGAAGCAGGTCTGCAGGTGTCTGTCTTTCTCTCTCCCTCTCTGTCTTCCCCTCCTCTCTCCATTTCTCTCTGTCCTATCTAACAACGACATAAATAACAACAACAATAACTACAACAACAATAAAAAAACAAGGGCAACAAAAGGGAAAATAAATAGTATTAAAAATAGTATTAAAAATTAAAAAAGACTCAGTCTGTGTTTTAAAAACTTCGAGACATACAATTAATTTTCCCCCTCTCACATTAATTAACTAGTGATTTATATGACTACACTTTACTAGCAGTCCTTCTAGCTCTGTCCAAGATGGATCAGAGAAGACCCCGCCAATGTGTCCTGGAGCTCCGCTTCTCCAGAGACCCACCCTACTAGGGAAAGAGAGAGGCAGACTGGGAGTATGGACCCCCAACACTTCCTCTCCACTATTCCAGCCTTTGGGTCCATGTTTGCTCAACAATTTGTTTGGCTTTGTATGTTAACTCTCTTTTCAGCCACCAGGTTCCAGATGCCATCAGGATGCTGGCCAGGCTTCCCTGGATTGAAGACCCCCACCAATGTGTCCTGGAGCTCAGCTTTGGGACAAAATGGGTGGAACTGTAGGTGATTATGCTTAGTGAAATAAGTAATGAATGAAAGACAACTACTGGATGGTTTCATTCATATGTGGAATCTAGAGATCTGATTTATGTGAACTTGCCAAAAAAAAAAAAATCCAAACAAAACAGAACAGGCAAACTGTTTGTAAGACTTATGAGAACTATGGTGGTTATCTTTGGGATGTGGGAGTGTGGAGACACAGAACTTTGGTTGTAGGTGTGGTGTGGAACCATAGATTATAATCTTACAATGTTGTAACAAATTATTAATAATACACAAATAGAAAAAAGTAACAGGGTCAATATATAGAGATCATTGAGATCTGATAGCTATAATATTTGCTTCTTATCTGGTTTTACAGAAATAACAGATTCTGATCTCAACTATACGTGGTCACATATTCACTTATTACTTAATCAATTAAGTGATAGTTAAATTTTGATACAAATCATTCCAGCTATTTTCAGAACAAAATGATGAGCATAAACAGATAAGAAAGAAAACTAATTCTGGTTTCATGCATTGGAAGGAAGAAATAGTGACTAGATTTTCAGATAAGACACAATTAGAATTGTTGGTAAGATTGTAAAGAAAAGGGCATTCTGTTAAACTGTTGGTGAAAATGCAAACTGTATGAAAACTATTTGGAAAGTCACATGAAGAATCCTTAAATAAATAAAAATAGGATCCAGCAATATCATTATTAGGCATTTATCCAAAGGATACGACAACACTAATTTGAAGGGACATATGCAGCCCTATGTTCATATTTTTCACAGCAGTCAAAGAGTGGAAGGAGCCTAAATGCCCATCGACAGATAATTGGATAAAGGTACGATTTATATGCTCTATGGAATACTACTCTGCAATTAAAAAATTATGTCATTGTGTCCTTTGGGATAAAACAAATAGAAGTACAGGGTAGTTTCACTTACATGTGGAATCTAGAGAACTGAAACACATGAATTTGCAAACAAACAAATAATTAGAAAGGACTGGGCGGTAATGTATCTTGTAAAGTGCACATGTTAAAATTTGCAGAGACCCAGGCTTCACAAGTGGTAAAGCCATGCTTCAAGTCTCTTGGTCTCTGTGCCTACACTACAAATCCACTGCTCCTGTGGTCATTTTTTCATTGTTTGATAGGACAGAGAGAAACTGAGAGGGGAAGGGAAAGATAGACACCTGCAGAACCGCTTATGGCTTGTGAAGCTACCCCCCTGCATGTGGGGAGCCCAGGACTGGAACCAGGATCGCTGAGTGAGTCCTTACTTAGTACTGTGTGCACTTAACCCACCGTCCGCCCTCCTTCTCTCTCCCCCTTTCTATCTTCCACTTCTCTCTCAATTTCTTTCTGTCTCTATCCAGTGAATATATTAGTAAAATACTTAAAAAACAAACTGTCTTGGCTGGGAGTATGGATCGGCCTGCCAACACCCATGTTCAGTGGGGAAGCAATTACAGAAGCCAGACCTTCCACCTTCTGCACCCCATAGTGACCCTGAATCCATGCTCCCAGAGGGGGAGGTGGCACAGTGGATAAAGCATTGGATTCTCAACCATGAGGTCCTCAGTTCAATCCCCGGTAGCACATGTACCAGAGTGATGGCTGGTTTTTTCTCTCCTATTTTTCTCATGAATAAATAAATAAATAAATTCTTTTTTAAAAAAAGAATAGGAATGCTATCAGGGGAGGGGAGGGGATATGGAGCTCTGGTGGTGGGAATTGTATTCCTCTAATCCTATGGTCTTGTTAGTGTTTCCATTTTATAAATAAATTTAAAAAAACTATGTCTAGGACTTTGTGAGAACTATGATGGCTATTTTTAAGAGAATGGGGGCACAGAATTTTTGTGGTGGGTACAGTGTGGAGCTATATCCTGTTATTTTACAACCTTGTAAACCATTATTAATCACAAATATTTAAAAATGGCTTGGAAAAGAGGGTATTACTAGCACCATTTCTAGTCCTTGCCTTGAGGGAAGAGTGTGGGATATTTCTGCAATCGCTTTTATGAAAGCATTAGCTTCATTTCACATCTCATTTCACAAGAACTCTACCTTCATAACTAATTAATTCTCAGCTGCCCTACCTCCTAATTGCATCCCATGGAGGACTAGGTTTCAACACACAATCTTTGAAAAGATACAATCTAGCAATAAGGGTATGTGCCAGGGAAAACCCTGCTGCTTGTTACACATAAAATATGTCCTGGGTGACCTATTGCTTGGGCATTTGTTTAGGTGGAAAACATAGATATAGTGATAGACATTTAAAAAGGAAGAAGTGGGAAAACAAATGGTTTCAGTTTTCCCTAAGGGAAAAGGCAAGGAAGCAAACAAACAACCTCTCCCTCCACACACACTATTCTTACCTCGGAACAGTTGAGTGTGGTAAAGCAATGAACATAAAAACAAGAACAAAAATCTCTCTGTACAGTCTGCTAAAATATAAGGACAGAGAAAATGAGAAGTGTGAATCCTGAATTGAAAAGACTTCTGGGAGGAGAGTCCTTTTAAGCTATGTGTTAACCAATCAAGTCAGAGCATCTGGGGCAGGAAATGTACCAGAACAGATGAAAAATTACGGGGTCAGACTCAGGACAGAGTTTCCAATAAATCTAAAAGCAGTCTTGGTTTCTCTGGTGAGTGGAAGACAGCTCATTCCAGAAAGGGTAGGCCCAACTATGTCTGTTTCTTTTTTCAAATTTACCAGCTCAGACACACTCCTGAGTGAATACCAGAGATAAGAAGAATAATGTGGCAAGAATAATAACATGGAAAGAATAATGTTTATTTGCTTCTTTAATCTGAATTTAATGATTAAGACTATGGACAATAAAGGTGGGGAATTACTTTTGGAAAGGACGGCCAGAAATTTATTTTGTTCCTACCTGCATGAGAATGCATTTCCCAAATACTAACCACACTTTAAAATGAAGGAAGATAGAGAGGTAGCTAGTGAGGCCAGCCATTGTAACCATACCCATACTGAGGCAGCATCTGCAGTCTGTGTTTTTATCATTAACCATACTCATATTTTTCAATCTTTTCTGCACATTCTTTTCTCTCAGTTAAATCCAATTTGTGGAGCTGAGGAAAGGGGACTTGTTTCTCTTCCTAAAATCTTAATAGGGTAATATTAAATGGGAAAGTGGCAAAGTATGTTAAATATTTTTTCCAACTGTTTTGCTTCTTAGTCAAGGAAGAGGATGGGAGAGTTGGGAAAATGCTGTTATAGCAGAAAGGATAAAAAAAAAAGTGGTTTGGAATAGGGCAAGAGTAAGGATGTGGTGAGGAGTGGGAAGAACATGGACACATTTTCGAGTAAACACTTTTCTTTTTTTTTTTTTTTTTGCCTCCAGGGCCATCCCTGGGGCTCAGTGCTGGCATTAAGAAGCCACTACTCCAGGTAGCCAGTTTTTTTTTTTTTCCTTTTTCCTATTTTATCTGATAGGACAGAGAGAAATTGAGAGAGAAGAAGGAAATAGAGAGGAGTGGAGAAAGATACCTGCAGACCTGCTTGGCCACTTGTGAAGCAACCTCCCCCCCCCCCCAACAACGATGGAGAGAGGGGTTGAACCTCTATCTTTGCGTGTGTCCTTGCACTTAGTACTATGAGAAATCATGGATGGTTCTTAGTTTTGTGGATAACTATATGGATAAGAGTGGTGCCATTTACTTAAAAATAAAAGGCAGAAGAAACAGTTTTGAAGGAAGGAAATTAAGAGCTTTGTGTTAAACCATATTAGGTTAGAGCTTGGTTTCAGACGTAGAGGTAAGCTATCAGATACAGATCATTAAGTCTGGAGCATACATAAAGGTTAGAGATAAGGGTGGGAGTTATTGGCATATGAAGTTATGCTTCTGGAAGGACAATTTATAAATAATTCTTGGAATGTAAAAATAAGGTATACAGTGGTCCTGGAGGTGGCACAGTGGCTAAGGCACTAGACTCTCAAGCATGAGGTCTTGAGTTCAATCCCCAGCAGCACATGTACCAGAGTGATGTCTGGTTCTTTCCCTCTCTCTCCTACCTCTCTCATGAATAAATAAATAAAAATCTTTAAAAAAAATAAAGTATACATTTTACATTGAGGTCATTTCATGTGAAGCAATACAAAAGGGAAGATACGTTAGACATTATTTCTTTGTGATTTTATCTCTAAACTTGCTTTTTATGTGTATTTTATGACAATATAATGACACCATGAGGAGTACTGGAGCACTGCAATTTAGAATGAAAATGTAAGACTTGACTAAATGATAGTCATAACAGGCATAAGCAGACATACATTGTCACTGATTTTCACAGTCAATGATCTTCATCTCTCCCTAGTCCAGAGACTTCATATGTCTTCATTGCTCCCACTAGCCCTCACCCGCTAAGAAAGCATCTCTTCACAGAAACCCACCATTTTCAGATTCTTTATGTGGTTGTCACATGAGTTCTTCAATCTATGCTCCAGTCTCTAATTCAAATTTAAACTTTAACATAACTAAATGTCAAGGCTACTAAAGGTTATTTATAGTTCGTAAAATTATCTGCTAAATTTTAAACTGTCTCTATGTCCATTTATCTTCTTTTAATTAGATTTTATTTATTATTATTGGATAAAGACAGAGAAACTGAGAGGAAGGATGAGGTAGGCAGAGACAGCTGCAGCCCTGCTTCACCACTAGTGAAGCTTTACCTCTGCAGGGGGTACCAGGGCCTTGAACCTGGATCCTTGTGTACTGTAATGTGAGCACTTAACCAGGTGGGCCACCACCTGGCCTCCTATGTCCATTTATCTATGAACAAAAGTGCCCCTGAAAGCCCTCTAATCTCAAGATCCACCAGATACAAATCTAATACTTCATAATGATAAACCAAATTTTAGCAACTATTCATCTCCTTGTGCTTCGTTCAGAACCCTAGCAGGCCCTCCTAACTCCTTGTTTCCCTAGTTAAAAGGTCTCCCAGATATTTCCTCAAGTGTCTCTACTAAGTTTCTCAGATGTGCTCAAGAACACATTCTCTTTGAGACTTATATGATGTCCAAATTCCCTTTTAAGAAGCACCCTCCACTGTCCACCAACACTTCCACTAATAGTCAATTCAATCATGGTGCCTCCCTCCCTTGAATACTGGCTCCTGCTGCTCCCAGTGCTACAGAGTTCTGAGCTATTATATCTCTGGACCTTCAGTGTCTCCCTAATACATGAACTATGTGGTGGTACTTGCAGAAATAGGTAGATATTCCAATACACTTCAGACTGGGACTTCCAATAACATTGTGACTTCATAGTTTAAGATATTAATTTAGCGGAGGCTGTATTGTTATGTGGAAAACTGAGAAATGTTATGCATGTACTATTGTATTTACTGGTGACTGTAAAACATTAATCCACCAATAAAGGAAAAAAAGTTAAAAAATAAAATAAATAAAATAGAAGAAAACGATTTTTTAAAAAGATATTAATAGAGAACCTTCCATATGATCTATAGTACTATGACATTTTTCTCTGGCACTGTATTCTCATAGAGGAATGTAAAAAGGGAAATTTTTGGTCTATGATGCAGGGAGACAAACAACAGACTCAGTTAGGACTCTGCTCTTCTCTTTTCCCTCTTCCAGACACTTCTTTCCCTCAAAGGTTTTCTTCTCTTCCTGTGATTCATTTATAGCCTCCATAACCCAAGAGGGACTTCACACCACTCTTTATACCAGCCTCACCACTCCTTTCTTTTCTTCATCTTCCAGACACGTTATAAAGGGTGCTTATAAAACTATAAATGTCAATGACATCAGTTTCATGATGATATAATACACCCCTTTTTACAAATAATTTAAGCATTCATCCATGAACAAAAGTGCTTCTGAGGGAGCTGTGGGATATATCATATCACACCAAAGGACCTGGAAGGATTCCCAACCCCTTCAGCCTCTATGAATAGTTAAGCAGCATTCCAGTACAAACTGTAGAACTCGAGGGAGTAAGATAACTTGTCCAAACTTCTTCTGCCATGGTCAGGGAAACCCTGAAGAGTGCTGACTTAGGAAGACAGCATGGATGAGAGATTGTGTAAATTTATCTTTCTCAAAAAAAGATGTCAACATGCCATTGAAAAACAAGAGAAATAACTAATATGTACATGGTGGAGAGGGTAAGAGAAATTTTACCAGCATCATGCCTTTCCCAAGGCTGTACAATATGTGGCTAAACTAGTTAGCAAGACTTTTTTTTTTTTTTTTTGCAAGGATAAAGTACAAAGTGAAAGTACAAGGTGACACAAGTTGTGTAGGGCACTGCTGCAGAAGCCCATTTCCCTCCAGTAGCACCCACTGTTGAAGCAGGACCTCAAATACTAAGGAAATAAAACATAAGAAAGAAACAAGAGTGTTAACAAGATGGGGTTCCAGTGAGCCACTGGGAGGAGAAACTCACTAGCAGAGGAACACTCTTCAGAGTTGAGGGTAACCCCAAAGTCCCAAATGCCAAGCACACGCACCCCTACTTTGTAACCACCTTCTCTGTTCACTCCCACAATAGTGAGAGTAACAACCATAAATGATGGGTTCCTCGGAAAATCAGACTAGGGTCTTGAGCAGTAAGATGCCACAAGCTGACCTGCAGTGCCACCTGAGAAATTAAAGGGAGGATTTCAGCAGCCAGCCTGAGGAGTTGTGAGGATCAGAAAAATTATAAAAATCTTCAGAATTTGTCTCAAAAAGAAACAAAAAGAATGAAACAAATGTATCCAGGCAAGGTCAGAAAAAAATCCGAATATAATGCTTTAAATAGCTAAAAAAAAAAGAACAGCAAGTTAAGTCTAAATTAGCAGGAAAATGAAATAACAAAGAAATAGAGACCAGAAAAAAATAATATGAGTTTTTTAAATATGTGTATCTTTTTTAAAAGATACACATCATCAACAAACCTGTTTTTAAAAAATATTTATTTATTTATTTATTTATTTATTTATTTATTTATTTATTTTACTTGATAGGACAGAGAAACTGGGAGGGGAAGGAGGAGACAGAGAGGGGAAAAGAGCCTCACCACTCCTGACAATTCCTTCCTAGAGGTGGAGACCAAGGGCTTGAGCCAGGATCCTTGTACACTGTAATGTGTACATTCAACCATCTGTGCCAGCACTGGGTCCCCACTGCCAAACATTTAGTTAGATAATAAAAAGAGAGAAGACTCAAAATCAGAAATAAAAGAGAGAGACTACATCCATTACTATAGGAATACAAAGGACTATTAGAGACTCTTTAAGAGTATGCCAAAAAATCCAGACAACCTTGAAGAACTGGATATAGTTCTAGCAGCATATAGTCTATCAAGATTAGACCACAAAGAACAAAACAAATCAAAAAGAGGAAATAATTTAATCTACTGGAGTCTAAATATAGCAGACTTACAGCCAACATCACATGTAATGGTGAGAAACTGAAAACATTCCCACTAAGATCAGATACTAGACAGGGCTGCCCTGTATCACCTTTACAATTCAACATAATGTTGGAAGTTTTTGCCGTAGTAACTAGGCAAGAGAAAGGAATTGAAGGGGGATATAGATATAATCCAGTAGACAACTCCTGGAAATTATCAAGCAATATGGTAAGATGTCAAGCTACAAAATTAATATACAAAAGTCAGTGGCATTCCTTTATGCAAACACTAAGCCAGAAGAAGAAATCCAGAAATCAGTCCCATTCATTACTGCATATATATATATATATACATATATCCACACATATATATGAATAAATCTAACAAAAGAAGTGAAAGACTTGTATGTTTAAAATTACAAGTCACTGTTCAAGAAAATAGAATAAGAGTCAAAGATGTAGAAATATAACCAATAGTCATGGATTGGAAGAATTAAGACCATCAGATTCTACCCAGAGCCATATACAAATTTAGTGCAGTAGCCATCAAGGCCCAAACAAAATTTTTAAGAGAATAGAATAAAAACTACGAAATATTATCCGGAACCAGAAAATACCTAGAATCAATAATCTTGAGAAAAAGGAACAGATCTCAAAGTATATTATAGGATCACTATAATCCAAACTGCCTGGTTCTAGAATAAAAATAGGCACACTGAACAGTGGAATAAAATTGAGAGCTCAGAAATAAATCCCTACACCTATGGACATTTAATTTTTGACAAGGGGGCCCAAACTACTAAATGGAGAAAGGAAAGTCTTTTCAACAAATGATGTTGGGAAAACTGGGTTGAAATGTGCAGAAGAATGAAACTGAACAACTACATTTCACCACACACACACAAAAGAAAACTTCAGGTGGATCAAGGACTTGGATATTAACATCTACATTTTTTAAAAAATAATTTTTAATATTTATTTATTTATTCCCTTTGTTGTCCTTGTTTTTATTGTTGCAGTTATTATTGATGTCGTTATTGTTGCATAGGACAGAGAGAAATGGAGAGAGGAGAGGAAGACAGAGAGGGGGAGAGAAAGATAGACACCTGTAGACCTGCTTCACTGCCTGTTAAGCGACTCCCCTGCAGGTGGGGAGCCTGGGGCTCAAATCAAGATTATTAAGCCGGTCCTTGCACTTTGCACCACCTGCACTTATGCGTCTACAGACAGACTATGACCCACATAGTCAACGACTGCCACCTCTCCAGATTCAAAGGAGGTCTCGAAACTTTACATCAGGCTCAACCTGACGCTGTTGACTGGCTACGGAAGAAGGGCAAACGCTAGAAGAAGAAGAACAGGCTGTGCTACCGCTTGACTCCCAAGTTTGTTCTTTTTTTTTATGTGACCTTTTAAAAAAATTTTTATTTATAAAAAGGAACAACTAACAAAAAACCTAACAAAGTCCCCAAACCTAGATATACACCAGTTTCTGTGAGAGAGAGCATATATTCACACGTATCCATAAACTACTGCAAAATATATACCTGAAAGCAGAAGTACACTAGAGTTTGCAGTGAGTACCTTCCTAACACTTCCTCTCCACTATTCCAAGCTTGGGATCCATGATTGCTCAACAAATTGTTTGGCTTCGTATGTTAACTCTCTTTTCAATCACCAGGTTCCAGATGCCACCAGGATGCTGGCCAGGCTTCCCTGGACTGAAGACCCCACCAATGTGTCCTGGAGCTCAGCTTCCCCAGAGACACACCTTACTAGGGAAAGAGAGAGGCAGACTGGGAGTATGGACCGACCAGTCAACGCCCATGTTCAGTGGGGAAGCAATTACAGAGGCCAGACCTTCTACCTTCTGCAACCCACAATGACCCTGAGTCCATGCTCCCAGAGGGATAGAGAATGGGAAAGCTGTCAGGGAAGGGGGTAGGATATGGAGATTGGGTGGTGGGAATTGTGTGGAGTTGTACCCCTCCTACCCTATGGTTTTGTTAATTAATCCTTTCTTAAATAAAAAAAAAAAAATATTTATAAAAAGGAAACACTGACAAAAAACGTAGGATAAGAGGGGTACAACTCCATACAATTCCTACCACCAGAACTCTGTATCCCATCTCCTCTCCTGATAGCTTCCCTATTCTTTCTCTCTCTGGGAGTATGGACCCAGGGTCTTTATGGGGTGCAGAAGGTGGCAGGTCTGGCTTCTGTAATTGCTTCCCCACTGAACATGGGTGTTGATAGGTCTATCCATACTCCCAGCCTGTCTCTCTCTCTTTCCCTAGTGGGGCAGGGTTCTGGGGAAGCGGGGCTCTAGGACATATTGGTGGGGTCATCTGCCCAGCAAAGTCTTGTTGGCATCATCTTGGGATCTGAAACCTAGTGGCTGAAAAAAGAGTTAACATATACAGAAAAAAAAAAAAAAAAGTTGACTAATTGTGAGCCTAAAGACTGAAAAAGTTCATATGAAGAGTTGTGGGAGGGGTCTCCATTTTGTAGATAGTTAGTAGGCCTATTTCACTTGTATTCCAAAGAGCCCGTGACTATACTAGTTGTTTGTTTATTTGTTTTTCCTGAGCCTGACATCTGATATGCAGGTGGATCTAAGTTATTATCTGGGGAGATTATGTCATGGCTGGAAAATGGACCAGAAATCTGGGTCAGGGAAGAGAGTAGCTCCCAAATATGGGAAAGGTATATAAATTTTGTTGACTGCAAGAACAACACAGTAGGCCTCGTTGTGGGCCCCCCATAGGACCTTGCCCTCAACGTGTATCAAGAATGGTAGAGAATGCTCCATCTTCCCAAGGGAGGTTGGAAAATATACTCTATGTTCCACCTAAGGAAGATGCATCCTGAAATAGGGGCAGCTTGAAACATTCCTACTCATGACCACAGAATGTGAGCTCACATCTATAGGGATGCAGAGGTCACATAGGCTCCTAAACTAAATATGGGCCCCAGATTAGCTCACACCAGTGGGGTTTACAGTCAATATTCAAGTTTTATAGGCATATTAAATGACTCAAGTCATATTGCAGTTTGAAGGAACCATGTTAAGTGAAATAAGCGAGAAAGAAAAGGATGACTATGCAGTGATATCACTCATGGACACAAGTTAAGAAATAAGAGCAGAATGGGAAAACACAAAGTAGAACTTGTACTGCTTTTGGTGTATCACATCAAAGTAAAGAACTTGGGGGTCAGGGATAGGGGTGTATGCTTTCATGTCCTGGTGTATGATGGCTAAGAAGGTGAAAGTGTTTTGGCAGAATTCCTCTCATGGGGATATATTCTAAGAAACTAGTCACACCCTATTGTAATTTAAAATAAAAGGACTTTGGCTACATCGCAAGTAATGGACTTGGCTGTGGGGTGGATGGAAGTGGGTTTAAACAATCAAAGCTTTATTACAGAGGTACAGTAGTATGAAATATATTTTAGTTACTGCAAAATAAGCAATTATCAGCTGGTGTTAAGAATACACTAGGCCATGGGCCCCAGATCAAATCGATGGGGTTTACAGTCAATATTTATACACTTTTCCCATATTTGGAAGCCACTCTCTCCCCTGATCCAGATTTCTAGCCCCTTTTCCAGCCATAAAATCATCTCCCTAAACAATAACATGGGTCCACCTGCATATAAGATGCCAGGCTCAGGCAAAAACTAATAAAGTCATGGGCCCTTTGGAATGTACCTAAAATAGACCTAGTAGCTATTTCCAAAACAGAGACCCCAAATTTTTACCTACAATATTCTAGCCTTTATATTCATGATTAATCAAAAATTTGTATGGCTTTATATGTTAACATTTTTTCAGCTACCAGACTCCAGATGCAATCATGATGCCAACCGGACTTCCCTGGACAGATGACTCCACCAGTGTGTCCTGGAGCTTTGCTTCCTCAGAGCCCTGTCCCACTAGGGAAAGAGAGAGGCAGGCTGGGAGTACAGATTGACCTGTCAACGCCTATGATCAGCAGGGAAGCAATTACAGAAGCCAGACCTTCCACCTTCTGCACCCCATTATGACGCTGGGTCCATACTCCCAGAAGGATAAAGAATAGGAAAGCTGTCAGGAGAGGGGATGGGATACGGAACTCTGGTGGTGGGAATTATACCCCTCTTATCCTATGGTCTTGTCAGTGTTTCTATTTTATAAGTAAATAAGTTTTTAAAAAGAATACACTAGACCCATAATGCCCATGAAGTTCATCCCCACAAGATAAACAATGGCTATAGAGAAGTCTTAGAGTTTACTGGCTAGCTGAGTAAACATGTTCAGTTCCCAGGAGCATCAGCAATGTTGGGCACCTCAAGCACACTCCTCAAGCTGCATCTGAGCAGCAGCAGAAGAAGGAGCCAAAGAAGCTGGACTTCTGGCTGGCTGCACTTAAATCCATTCAGATTTACCCACAATTCATCCACCCATAGTCCATTATGCATTTATGCACATCATCATATGCTCTGTCACCAGGCTGACGTCGGCAGTGTGTTGTATCCAACTTTCAGTCATCGACCAGTAAACTGTGTCACAATAACACCCATCCAAAAAGATGTGTGTGCATCTATGTTCATAGCAGCACAATTGGTAATAGCCAAAATCTGTAAGCAACCTAGGTGTCCAACAACAGCAAGCTGTGGTATATATTCACAATGGAATACTACTCAGCTATTAAAAGTGGTGATTTAGTTTTCTTCACTTCATCTTGGATGGAGCTGGAAGGAGTCATGCTAAGTGAGATAAATCATAATCAAGGATGAATATGGGACAGTCTCACTCATAGACAGAAGTTGAAAAATACTACCATGATACCAACCTGCCTTCCCTGGGCAGACAACCTCATCAGTGTGTCTTGGAACCCTACCTTCCTAGAGCCATACCCCACTAGGGAAAGGTAGAGAAAGGCCAGGGGTATGGATCAACCTGTCAACACTCATGTCCAGCAAAGAAACAATTACTGAAGCCAGACCTCTGGCCTCCTGTATCTCTTAGAGATCTTTGGTCTATACTCCCAGAGGGATAAAGAATAGGGAAACTTCCAATGGAAGGAATGGGATATGTCATGCTGGTGATGGGAATTGCACGAATTGTACCCCTTTTATCCCATAATATTGTCTATCCTTATTAAATCACCAGTAGTAAATAAGAAAAAGAAGTTGAAAAGTAATAAAACACAAAGCAGAACTTGGACTTGGTTTGTTGTATTGCACCAAAGGGATGCATTGGATCGACCTTCTCGTGGTGCATCCCGTGAGTACCCATTCATTGGGGAAACTGATGATCCTTCCTAGCCAACTGAATCCACATGGGTCCCAGTCACTTTCAAAGCCAGCAACAAGCAGCTCCTGACAGCTTTCAACCTGACGCTGTTGACTGGCTACAGAAGAAAGGCAAACGCTAGAAGAAGAAGATTGCACCAAAGTAAAGGACTCTAGGGTGGGGATGAGGGTTGGAAGTTCAGGTCCTGGAGCATGATGTAAGGAAACCTAGAAGGGGTTGGATTGTTATGTGGAAAACTGAGAAATATTAAACATATACAAACTACTGTATTTTATTTTTGTTACTGTATTTTATTATTGACTGTAAAAAATTACCCCCATAAAAAATTAAGTGTTTGGGCAGAAATTGAGAAAATTTATACATGTATCAACAACTGCATTTACTGTAACACATTAATCTTCCTAATTAAAAAAAAAAGAAATTGAATTAGGACCCAAAAATCTCAGATGAGTTGCCTCGAAAAAGAGTGGAATGCATAATAAATTATGGGGCAGAATACTGGAGAGTCTCAGTAATTTGGTTATTTGATTAAAACTCTAAATACAGTCCAATTACCCATTACTTAGTCTTCCAATTTCCTGACCCACAAAAAGCACAGTTATGGACATCCCAGGTTTTTAAAAGATGACATAATATCTCTACAATCAAATTAAATAAATTATATCTGACTACCTAAGACTACCACTGTCTCCACAGCAAATGCCTTTATAAGAGGGCATTGGGGGTCCTGAAACAGAACTATCCAAATTTCTCTTTCTCCTCTTCTTCCTCCTCCTCTTAGTTCTCCTCCTCCTCCTCTTCCTCCTCTGCCTCCTCCTTTTCCTCAGTCTTTTTTTAAATTTTTATTTACAAAATGGAAATACTGACAAGACCATAGGATAAGAAGGGTAAAACTCCACATAATTCCCACTACCAGAACTCTGTATCCCATCCCCTCCCTTGAAAGCATTCCTATTCTTTGTCCCTCTGGGAGCATGGACCCAGGATCATTATGGAGTGCAGGCTTTTTTTTTTTTTCAGAGTCCAGACAGTCTTGTGGCACAGACACCAGTAAACTTGAGAGGAAAAGCAGGGTGGACAGTCAGGTGTGCAGGGCAACAAGAGAAGCACCTACTGCTGAGGTGAAAAGGTTATGATCCTACACAACTGGAAAAGAAAGCAGGCAGTGGCCATGCTAGGGACGCGCCCCCCCCCCCCCCCCCCCCCCCCCCCCCCCGCCTTGAAGAGCCATGGGCCCTACTGGGAGATGATTCTGGTGCAGCTTTGGGAAGGGGAAGGTTCTGGAGCTTACTGTCCCGGTTGAGGTCCTTCTCCACTGCATCGCTCTGCCTCCTGGTGTTTTATCTGCTTTACATTTTTTTCTTTAGGTATTTTTCATAGCCCAGCCCAGCTCTAGCTGGTGGTGCTGCTGGGGCTGAGCTTGGGACTTCAGCAGTGCAAACAGAAGAGTCTCTCTGCATAGGCACTATGCTGCCTGCCCCCCTGCCAGACACACTCATTTTAATCCCAAACAGGTGCAAAAGTACCTCCCTCACCAGGAACATCTAATCTCTTTGATTTTTAAAGGAAAAACAAAGTCCTTGGATTTTTTTGATAAATAATTTTTTATACCAATGTTATAGCTGGGGGCTTAGTGTCTGCACAACAAATTCACTGCTCCTAGCAGCTTTTTTTTTTTCCTTTTTCTTTTCTCGTCTTTTCCTTCCTTCCTTTTTTTTTTTTTTTTATAAAGACAAAGAGAAATTGAGAGGGAAAGGGAGACAGAGAAGGAGTGAGCAAGTGGCTTCATCTCTTCCTCTGGACTTTCTCCCCCTGGAGGACTGTTCTCATTTTTTTTTTAATTTCTTTATTGGGTGATTAATGTTTTACAGTTGACAGTAAATACAATAGTTTGTACATGCATAACATTTTCCAGTTCTCCATATAACAATACAACCCCCCACTAGGTCCTCTGTCATCCTTTTTGGACCTGTATTCTCCCCCCACACACAACCCAAAGTGTCTTACTTTGGTGTAATATGTCAATTCCAGTCCAGGTTCTGCATGTGCTTTCTCTTCTAATCTTGTTTTTCAACTTTTGTCTAAGAGCCTTTTCTCTTTTTTTAAATGCTCTTTGGCATAATTTTAAATGTAGACAAAACTTTGTGTCAGGGTCAAGTGGTGGTACAACAGATAGAGCACCTGAGCCCATGCACAAAGCCCTGGGTTCAAGCCCCCAGTCCCCAACTGCAGAGGTGAAGCTTCATGGACAGTGGAGCAGGTGTCTCTCCTCTCTAATCCAAAAAATAAAAATAAATAAAAGAAAGAAAGGGGAGGGAAAAGGTTGCTGGGAACAGAGAAGTCATGATGCAAGAACAAAGCCCCAGCAATAACCCTGATTAAAAAAAAAAAAAAAAAAAAAAGCTTGTCCCCTGGATCAGTCTTTTTTTTTTATTGCCATCATGGTTATCACTAGGGCTCTGTACCTGCACAATGATGAATCCTTGTTTTCTTCTTAAGTTATTGTTTGAAGCTATGTTCCCAGAGAAACCAAGAGTCCTCAGACTCTGCCAGTTATCTGAGAAAGTCTGAAACATAAAAAGGTAAAGTTAAAAGAAAAGTAGTACAAACGTATTAAAAGAAAGAAATTATTGAGGAAGGAAACAAAAACAGACAATGCTAGTTGATATTGATAGAAAGATTTGAAAGGCTATCATTTTCATAATATAGCATAAAAATTTAAAAACGAAAAAATAAGTTATCTTAAAAGAATTCAAAAAAGTAGGGTAAAGCCTGGGAAATCTCAGGAAAGAAGGAAAAAGAAAAATAAGAGAAAATGATAAAAAAAAAATTCAGGCTGTCTAACAACAGACTAAAAGTTTGTTTTTTTTTTCATTATCAAAGAAGAGAAAAACCATTTCCCTTGTGTGAAGAGTAACAGTGAAAGTGAAAGGTGTCACTCAAGCCAAGGACAATAACAAATAGAACCCTACGCAAATTCCCATGGAAGTTTCCATACACCAGAAAAAGAATGAAAATAATTCAAATTACCTAGAAATAAACAGGAATAAGAGAACTTCATCTTCTTGTGAATCCCCAGAAATCTTGAAGCACTTCCAAATCAATATAACACTGGTGTTCAGGACACAGTTCGGTTACAACTGAGGGAATTAAAAAAATAAATAAAAGGACAGAAATAAGCTATTGAATATTCAATGGAGGAGTCAATGTAGTTGTTGTTATTATTATTATTTGCTAGCAGAGTTTATTGCTGAGGTTCATTGCTTTCACAATGAATCTACCACTCCTGGTGGTCATTTTTGTCCTTTTAAAAAAATATATTATGATAGAGACAGAGTAAAATAAGATGAGAGATGGAGATAGCAGTGCAGAGAGAAAGAGAGACACCTGCAACCTTCTCCACTGATTGCAAAGTTTGGCCTCTGTAGATGGGGACTAAGGACTTGAACCCTGGTGACCTGTGCACTTCACTGATTGTGTGACCACCCAGACTCAGTAATTTCTATTTTTGCATTAAGCTAAAATATAGATGACACACTCATTTAAAAATTGATCTTTAAAAGTTTGAAATGCTTCTAAGTTGATGTCTTTGCCCTCTAGCAGACCTCCAGGAAAACAAGGTTAATTCTTCCCCCAATCCCCCATAATTTCTCCAAAATCAAAATGGAGAGATAAAAGGAAATGTTATATAATCCATGTCTTTTTAAAAGCTAATTAATTTCAAGCTCAATGTCCATGTCATGGAAGGAAGCTTCAGTTTGGTGATCTCTTTCATTCTCTCTTTCTTGCCTCTCTCTATCTTTCTTTCTTTCAAAAAAAGTTAACTAATCTAAAAATAAATAGATGTGGGCCAGGTGGTGGCACACCTAGTTGAGCACCCATGTTATAATGCATAAGGCCTGTGTCCCCACATGCAGGGGCAAGTTTTATGAGTGGTGAATCTGTGCTGCAGGTGTCTTTCTGTCTCTCTTCCTATTTCCCCCTTCCCTCTCGATTTCTGACAGTATCCAATAAATAAATAAAGATAATTTTTAAAATATTGAAAAGAAGAAAATAGATACATTTTCCAAGTGTAAGTTTTTATATTCTTTCCCTTATCTGTGCTTCCTCTCTTCCCATTTCTTCTCCAGTTTTGCAAAACTCATCTGCTTCTCTTCATGTTCTTGCTTATATTAATGTATTGCCTGTTGTGTATTGGGGGGGGGGGTTAAGCATAGTATGAGGTACAGAAGAACAAGTTTCTTCTCAACTCTTAATCCCAGCTGGCCTTTTCTCTCTGCCTAGAGCATGAGAGGAATAAACTATTGGTAATAAATTCAGATGGTCTTTTAGCTTTTACATTTCATCTCTGGATACAACCCCTAAAAGAACAAAATCTACATTTCTACTACAGCAATTTTCTCCCTCTTGAAAGCATTTAGATTTTCTTGGATTCTCAGGATAACAAAGCATATATCCTCCATGATTAACATGTAAGAACACTGTAAAGAGACATTTGTAATAGACTTCATCCTCAAAAACTTATTTATGACTGCAAGATGAATTCAATTTTTTTAATGTAGTCAAACTTAGTGTGATTGAAAATTTGTGTCACAAATGCAACATTTTGACAGAGTCTGTTCTACGATAACATGCATTTATTTATCTTACCAAATGGCAGAAAAGATCCCCTTTTCTCAGCATATATGGAAAACCTCAAAAACAAACCTCTCCTTGATTAGAGAATTACATGTTTGCTACAATTCTCTGGACTTGGAACTTAATGTTATGTTTCATAACTGTCTTTTTCCTAATATTTACTCTAGGAATGACAGATAAAATAAAGGACTCTCAATTAAATTTGAATCTAGATCCAAGAATAGCAACAAAAATTCTAGTATGGTCCAAATACTAAATGGATATACTTATTTTGTTTTTGAATTTCAAACTTCATTGAGTAGTTTCTATCTTTATTTGCTAAATCTGGCAGCCTTCCTCTCTGGCCATTTTAACAACCACATTCTTACAGGGAGTGTCTCTATTTTGTTCACCTCCTTGTACCCATTCTAAGCACACTATTTTTTACATACTGGGTATTCCAATTTCTACTGGATTAATTTGTTAAACTACAGGGAAACTTGATACGAAAGTCTTAGAAAATATTATTTGTAACCTGTCGTTAGTAAGGTGACAATGAGTTATTTAGCTGAGCTCAAGTCAGTATATGGTTACAGTGGACTTAGTCATAAGATTCTCTTGCACAATTTTTGGTTTTTTTTTAAAATTATATTTATTTATTTATTTATTTTCCCTTTTGTTGCCCTTGCTGTTTTTTATTGTTGTTGTAGTTACTGTTGTAGTAGTAGTAGTTATTATTGTTATTATTGATTGTTGATAGGACAGAGACAAATAGAGAGGAGGGGAAGACAGAGAAGGGGACAGAAAGATAGACATCTGCACACCTGCTTCACCGCCTGTGAAACGACGCCCCTACAGGTGGTGAGCCAGGGGCTTAAACCGGGATCCTTACACCAGTCCTTGCGCTTTGTGCCTTGTGCGCTTAGCTCGCTGCACTACCGCTGGACTCCCTAATTTTTGAGTTCTTAAGCATAAGCAAGAAGAACTGATCTTTTACCTATTTAACCTTATTTTTCTTCCACTTTATTTTGAGAAGAGGATAATAGTTTATAGTACAGTTATAGGTACAACCTCTTGTCTTGTCATGATAGTTGTCTTTAAGACGCTCTCTCCCCCAACACGAGTCTCTTTCCACCAGCATACATCAGGATCCTCTTTACAAGACCCTCAACTGCTTGATTAGTATTGGCTCCTCTAGACGTTGTATATAGTCTGTAAAAGAGTGAAAACAGCTACTCATGGAAGTAAGACAATGATCAAAACTTAGTTTATCAGAAAATATTTTTTCATTCCTTTCAGTAGTATTTTCCCTTGATACTTGAAACTGCAAGTCAAGGATACTATTAGGATAGTGTATCAATAATCAAAGCATTTTTCTGCATGAAATTTAGAGAAAAAAATCTATTAAGTAATAGAGAAATGTTTTGGAGAAATCTAACCATGAAGTATACTTAATCATATGTATATACACAATATACAATGTAAGTAGTATATCTTAAAACAAAGTTAAATATAATTTTTTATCTATCATGCTTGATTTTATTCAACTTTTTATTGCATTTGTTTTCTTTTTACCTTGTTTTCATTCTAAACTTGAGGGACTTTGGCTTTTAACTTTTAAATAAGTCTCCATGTCTATCTGCTTCATCCCAGAGTTTTAAGGACAAGGATAATGTGTTGGCAGCTTCTTAGAGAAGATGATACATCTTACATCTGATTTGTCACAGAGTTATGCACATAATCTACTGGGTTTTTTTTTCCCAGAATATGTTGTTGTACAAGCCTTTTGTGAGTCTCTGTTTACCCATCTACTGGAGGTCAGAATTCAGACTAACATGGTTGTAATAATCCAATGAGAACATGTGCATAAGAGCACAGTCACTAGACATGAATATAGAAATATTGGTTCGCAATGAGTGTGGTTCTTGTGTGGAGAAGACAAAATGTAAATTATTTGAATTCAACTTGGTAAATGCGAAGACAGCATTTGTTTTGAAGATAGTATAATGTCCTATCACAAAAAATAATTGAGCCACTCATCTACATCTAATTTCAAAACCCAAGCCATCTTGTAAAGGCCTATTATAGAAACGAAAAATACTAGAACTTGAAACAAGGAATGCTGAGATAAAAAGAGCTGAGGTCTTTGCCCCAAAGTAGCTCCATGAATTTTCTTGGAGTTGTCATTTGAGTAATTGCTACAGTGAATGTGTGTTAAGTTTGTCTATTTGATAGAGTTTGTGCTAGTATGGTAGCCTATGTAGTATTAAGCATGACACTCTTCATTTTTAACAATCTTATAGATAAAAAAAACTCACTGATTTATTTTGAAAATCTATCACACTAAATAACATGTGCCAGGAACTGGGTTCAAGTTCCCAGTTCCCACCTGCAGTAGAGAAGCTTCATGTGTGTTGGAGCAGTGCTACATGTGCCTCTTTTTCTCCCACTATAACTTTCACTGTCTTTCATCTTTTATCAAAAAATAAACAAAAAGGGGAAATAGTTGACAGGAATAATGATATTGTGCAAGTGCTTAGACTCAGCTATAAACATTTGGGGAAAAAGTATAAGGAAAAATAATCATTAATGACTAAAATTTCACAAGCTGCTTGTTATCCAGTTGTTTTCAGTTGGGCTTGCAGAAAAACGAATGTAAAAGAACTACTAAAAGTGTGTGTGTGTGTGTGTGTGTGTGTGTGTGTGTGTGTGTGTGTACTCACCTGTGTGAATGTATAAGTACATGCTATGTTCAAACTCATTGATTATTAATTTGTTTTTAAATACAAAGCAAATCATGTGTTGAAAACAGTATTTCAGGACTTTGCCAAAAGTTCATGAAAAAGCATAATGTTCATGTGTACTTTGGGCCCCTACCCTTTTCAAGATAAATTGTCCACCACCACCCCCTTCTTTTCTCTCCATTTGCCAAAGTATGAACTACTGTTTTCATCTTCTGTCATAGACTACTGTGTATTAATTTGTCTAAGCTACTGTTGGTGAGTCTTAAGATTTTGAGCCTTAAACTATTAAATAGAATAAGGAGGGTATCTTCAACAGATCAACAGATTTTGTTGGGAAAATCAGGTTGAAATGTGCAGAAGAATGAAACTGAACAACTACATTTCACCATACACACAAAAGTAAACTCCAAATGGATCAAGGACTTATATGTTAGAGCAGAAACTATTGTTTTTAATTTTTATTTATAAAAAGGAAACACTGGGAAAAAAACATAAGATAAGAGAGGTACAACTCCACACAATTCCCACCACCAGAACTCCATATCACATCCCCTCCCCCTGATAGCTTTCTTATTCTTTATCTCTCTGGGAGTATGGACCCAGGGTCATTATAGGGTGCAGAAGGTTGGAAGGTCTGGCTTCTGTAATTGCTTCCCCGCTGAACATGGGTGTTGGCAGTTCAATTCATTCTCCCAGCCTGTTTCTCTCTTTCCCTAGTGGGGCAGGGCTCTGGGGAAGTGGGAGAGCAAAAACTATTAAATAGTTAGAGTAAAATATTGGCAGAATTCTTTTCATCTAAGTATTATAGCCATCTTTAATGGCACATGTCCAATTTTAAGGAAGACCAAAATAAAAATCAGCCAATGAGACTACACCAAATTGAAAAGCTTCTGTACAGCAAAAGAAACCAAAAAAGACACTCCTTCCAGAATGGGAGAATATTTTTATATACCATACATCAGACAAAATCTAATTACAAAATATATAGAAAGCTCACTAAACTCAGCAACAAAAAACAAACAAAAAATGATCCCATCCCAAATGAGGAGAGGTTATGAACGGAATACTCACCAAAGAAGAGATGCAAAAGGCCAACAGACATATGAAAAAATGCTCCAAGTCATTGATTGCCAAAGAAATGTAAATAAAGACAGCAATGAGATAACACTTCACCCTTGTGAGAATGCCATACATCAGAAAGGATGGTAACAACAAATGCTGAAGTGGTTTAAGGGTAAAGGAACGCTCCTGCACTACTGGGGAGAGTGTAAATTGTTCCCTATGGAGAACAGTTTTAAGAACTCTCAGAAAGCTAGAACTGGACCTTTCCTATGGACAGGCAATTACTCTTCTGGCAATATATCCAAAGGAACCAAACATACCTGTTCAAAAAGTTGTGTGTATGCCTACATTCATAGCTGCACAATTTGTAATAGTTAAAAGAGAAATGTCCAACAACAGATGAGTGGCTAAGAAAGCTGTGGTATATGCACAACAGAATACTAACTCAGCTAATAAGAATAATGAATTCACCTTTTTCATCTCATCTTGGGTGGAGCTAGAAGTCATGTTAAATGAAAGAAGTTAGAAAGAGAAGGATGAATATGGGATGATCTCACTTGCGACACAGGACAGATTTTGAGATGTAATTAGCAAACAGATGATGAACATAATTAGCATATGGCTGATGTCAGCCTAGGAACATAATATGAATTTATGCAAACCCACAAGGGATTGTGCGTGACTCCTAATTTATTTAAGCACATGTTGGGTGGAAGTCTTTCTCTCTTCCTGTGTGTTTTCCTTCCCCTCCTCTCCCAGGAAACTGAATGCATGTAACCAACTCTGCGGCAGTGCTCTCTCTTTGTACAGGCTCCCTCACTTCCTGAGCTAGTCTGTGCTGCTCCACTACAAAGGACCTGCCATTCAGAAGTTGAAAAACAAGATCAGAAGAGGAAACACAAGTAGAACCTGAACTGGAATTGGTGTATTGCAACAGAGTAAAAGACTTTGGGGTGTGTGTGGGGGGGGAGGGGGTTGAGAATACGGGTCCATGAAGGATGACAGAGGACCTAGTGGGGGCTGTATTGTTATACGGAAAAATGAGATATGTTATGCATGTACAAACTATTGTGTTTACTGCTGAATGTAAAACATTAATTCCCCAATAAAGAAATTTAAAAAGAAGAAGAAGGAGGAGGAAGAGGAGGAAGAGGAGGAGGAGGAGGAGAAGGAGAAATAGAAGGAGGAGAAGTAGAAGGAGAAGGGAAGAAGTAAACCCTAGGGACCAGGTAGTTTTGCATCAGGTTGGGCGCACATGTCACAATGCACAGATGATATTTGCCTCTTTCCTATATCTAAATAGTCGACAATTAATAAACCTTTGATTGTCTTAAACCTAAGCCAAGCCACACCCCTGAAGTCTTTTATTTTTTAATTACTATAGTCACTCATGGTCACAAGTTGAGAAGTTAGAACAGAAAGGGGAAACACAAAGTAGAACTTAAAATTAGTTTGGTGTATTGCACCAAAATAAAAGACTCTGGGTAAGCAGTGTAGGGGAAGGCAATAAATAAATAAATATATAATAAATAAATAAACAATTTTTGAGTTTTCACGGCATGCATTATTTCCAAGGTAAATGAAAAAAAATAATCTACTTTTATTTATTTTAATATACATTACAAGTAGTGTCAGTTGATGTTAAATTTTCGAAGTCTGATTATTTAATATAGATAAATTGAATACCTTCAGGGTACAGGTTATCAAATTTGATAAGATTTAAAAAAAAAAACTCCAAATATATGCATATGTCATTTAATTTATAGAACATATAGACACACCCCCACACTCATATTATCCCTTAGGAAATAATTAAAGTGCAACCAGGATACAAAACCCTTAATATAAAATGGTGCAGTGTTTGCATATAGCTTATGGAGTGCCTTCTTTCATTTTTACATAGAGAATATGCTTTTTATAATACATTTTTATATTTATGTATTTTTAAGTTTATTGTGTTCTTTTATTGGGAGTGTTGGTAGTATAGTAATTGACACATGAGTACAATTGCTAGTCTCCCCTATGGTGAGTACCTGCCAAACACTTTCAGCCTTATTTTGATCCTTCTCTACCATCATGCACCAGGACCTCAAAGCCCTCTCCACCTCCTCCATCCCCCTTAATCAAGAGTCCTCTCCTTTGGTGCAATGCACCAAATCCAGTAAAAGTTTCGTTTCATGTTTTCCCTTTCTGTCCCTGCTTTTAAAGTTCTGCCTGTAAGTGTGATCACACAGTATTTGTTCTTCTTTTTGTGGCTTATATATATTGTCTGCTACAAAACTTAGATAATCTTCACATTAGCTTTAGTATATGATGGAATAAAAATAGAATATAAATAGTTGCATGGAATAATCGCAAGGAAAATGCACATATTTTCAATATAGACACCACCATTACAGACAAACTATAGAGTATGTATTTTCTATCTGTGGAATCATGGATGGAACTTGTAGATATGGAGGACCAACTGCATATATGGGTTGGGGGCAGGTATGAGTATTTGTAGTCGGAAATATGCCCCCGTCCCATGAGCTGAGCTGAACATCTATCCTCACCCTCCACCCAGAGATTTTCAGTTTGGTCCCCTACACCAAACTCAGTCAGATTCTGCTTTGTCAGGTACGAATTACTAAAGCCTATATTAAAGCCTATAAATAGCCTTGTTTGGAAGAAGGGTCTCTGTACTTGGTTAAATGAAAAATTTTAAGATGAGATTACCCGGGATGATCCAATTGGGCCTTAAATGTAATCGCATTGTCGTGTAAAAGAGGGGAGTTGTACCAACAAATTAATGCCTGCTTAGAGAATTATGAGTTCCAGAGACTATAAACATTGTGACTAATAGGAGCAGCTAAATTGATCAACCCTACCCTGATGGCTCGTAATATGACAGGTGTGGTTACTTCCAGTAGGAAAAAGTGAGAGAAACTTAGAGTGTGCAGTATATGTCCAGTGCCTAGAGGGATGGTGAGTACCCATATTCAGCAGAAGAGATACTGAAGTGTTATCCTGTCAGCATATTAATATGCATCCCCTCTGCTTCCAGTGAAATAGAGTCCTGGAAGCCTGTATAAATACAACCGGAGAGTGAAAATCACATCTTCACTACAAAAAAGAGTAAATAATTTAGAAAAATAAGATATTTGAGGGAAACCAAAATGTGAGAAAGAAAAGATAAGGAAGAGAAATACCTATAAATGAGAAATGAGGTTACTGAAGCAAAGGATACATTTTTAAGTACATTTGGCATCCCAGGATATATGAGCAAAATATTACAGTTATAAAAATAACCAGCTAAGGGGGGGTTGGTGGTGGCACAGTGGTTGAGTGTACGCATTACCATATGCAAAGACCTGGGTTCATGCTCCTGGTCCCCACCTGCAAAAGGGGTATAGGGAAGCTTTATAAATCATGAAGCAGTACTGCAGGTATTTATCTCTCTACCTCTCTATCACTCCCTTCCATCTCAGTTTTTCCTCTGTCTCTATCCAATAAATAAATGAATGAATGAATAAAATATAAAAATGATTTTTTAAATAACAAATTATAAATAGTAGAAATTTTAAACATAGATGCTGAAACAAAAGCCTGCAAAGACCATATGAAAGGAAGTACACACAACTGAAACTTGATATAGCAAATTGAAAAAGACAATCAACTTGATCCCCTAAAATAAGCATTCAAAGAAAGAGAATGTGAACAAGAAAACTTTAAACTGTTGGAGAATAGATTCAGTATTTCAAGAGGCATCTCAAAAAAGTTGTACAAAGTAGAAACAGAGCAAAATGGAGGAGACAGGATATTTAAAGAAATACTAAGAAGTTAAATCATTAAAATTAAAAAGACTTAACTTCTGAGTGGAAAACACCTACTGAAAGTCAGTCAAGAAATAACCACATCACCAGTAATTTCAGAATATCAAAGCTTATGGGGGGATTCTAAGAATTTTTCACAACAAAATTTGGAATTGGGTGGGGAAAAAGATATCAGCAAAATTTATCTGCAAACCAGTTGATATAATTTGTCTAATACGTGATATGGAAGACAAATTTACCATATCAAATTACCTCTAGAATTTCAAGAGAAAATAACTTTGACCCCGGATTTTGAATCTTAATTAAATTATAGTTGAATTGAATGGCGAGTATGGCAAATTATGATGAAAAGTGTTTTATATTTCGAAGAACTCAGAATATTTAACTCCAGGACACTAGTGTAAGAATTTCTTGAGGGGAATCTTTTTTTTTTTGGGGGGGGGATGACCAAAAAGTAACAGAACCAAAAGATTACACCCAGGGAGAAGAAAAAGACAGAAATTATTTTTAAAATAGTAATAATAACACCGGGAATCTCACAGCACAGCCTACAAAGTCTGAGGTTCAGGTGCATACCAACAGACAAGTGGAAAGTAACAGACAGCACTTTGTGGAAGCAGAGGCAGCTCAGCTCCCAAGCTGCAGCCACAACTAGGGGAACCATCTTGATTTGTAGATTCTGTATGCCAGACAACAGTGCAAGGGTGAATGCACAACAGGGCATTAGAGACCACAGTCTGAAAAAGGCAGGCACAACAAGATCCTGAGCCAGGGATAAGAACTTAGAACAGGAGTGGGAAAAGAAGCCATAAGAAACCATAAGGAATCACATACCACCCACTGAGCATTTACCGCCAACTGAGCCCAAGTAAACAAGGAAGATGCTCCTCTCCTCCCACACCATCACAAAAACACAACCACTTGCCCTTTGAACAGCAGAAACCACACCCAACAAAATCATGGGAAAAAAATACAAATATTCATCTCCGTAAGGATTATGAAAACATATCTGAATGTGATTTCAGAAAGCTAATGATGAAAGCCATTCAGGACTCCAACCATAGTATACAAACTCGTATTAAGGAATCTCGAAACCTATTCATCAGAGAATTAAGAATTTCACAGAGAGCTCCAAGAAGAAATACAGGAAGGGGCCCCGTGGTGGTGCACCTGGTTGAGCACAAGTCACAATGCACAAGGACCCAGGTTCGAGCTTCCGGTCTTCACCTAGAGAGGGAAAGCTTTGCCAGTGGTAAAGCAATGTTGCAGTTTTCTTTCTCTCTATCTCCTCTATGATCCCCTTCCCTCTCGATTTCTGGATATCTCTATTCAATAAATAAATAAAGGTAATAAAAATTTAAAAAAAAACAGAAAAGAAATGCAGGAGCAGGGAGGGCTAGGTGATGGCACACCTGGTTGAGCACACATGTGACAGTACACAAGGACCTGGGTTCAAGGCCCCAGTCCCAACTTGCAAGGGGAAAGCTTCACAAGTGTTGAAGCAGTGCTACAGGTGTCTCTCTGTATCTCTCCCTCTCTCAACCTCTACCCCCTCATCTCAATTTCTGGCTGTCTCTACCCAATAAATGAATAAAGATAATAATTTTTAAAAAGGAAATAAAAGAAATACAGGACCTAAAAGACAGCCTTGATAACACAAGAGCCTACTCGAGAGGTCTTGTATCCAGGATAAATCAGTTTCAGAATAGAATAACTAGCAGATAAAACCTCCACACACTCAGAGAGCAAAGCAGTTGAAGAAGAAAGATTCACAAAAAGTGAAGCAATCTTCTGGGAGTTAGCAGACTCCATCAGAAGAATCTGAATGTTTTAGGGGGGCCTTGAAGATGAAGAGAAAGAAAAGAGCAGGAAAGAGCCTATTCAGAGGAATTACTGCAGAAAACTCCCCACATCTAGATAATGTCCAAAAACTAGATACAGTAGAAGCTGAAAGGAAGCCAAAGATACTGAACCCTAAACAAACAACCACAAGAAATATAGTAACATTGTATGGTCCAAAAGTATGGACCAGGAAGAAATATTGCAAGCTGTGATGGAAAGAAAGAAGCTGACATACAGAGGCAGAACAATCAGGCTATCACAACACAACCCCACAGGCAAGGGGATGGAATGACATTTTTACCATATTAAGAGATAATATTTATCAATCACATGTACTATTTCCTGCCAAATTATCTTTTAAGTATGAAGGAGACATCAAAAGCTTCCCAAGCATACAGAAACTGAAGAATTCACCACCTAAGAACCTTGTTTTGCAAAAACTATTGAAAAGAGTACTATAAGGAAAGAAGTAAAGAAACTCTAACTCCAAATGAGGTGATCTGTAATAGAATGTAAATAGAAACTCATGCAAAAGCAACAAAAGGGCCATATAGGAAAAGGGAGGGCAGAAAGGAGAGAATGACAGGACCAAGGCAAGTGAAACAGGCCAACTATGAGTGGCCTGGAGAGCAGAACAGAAACTCTTAAATCTCAATCTTTTTGTCTGTCACCTCTGCTGGACACAGAAGAAAAACTGTTGTGTGGGATAGGTCAAGAAAAGAAGGGTGAATACAGGCTAATTTCGCCGGTAAGTAGAACTTGGGAGACAGAGTTCTAAAGGGGAAATACAGAATGAAACTTGGACTGGGGGAGGGGTACTGCAATGAAGCAAGGCACTCTGGGAAAGGAAAAGAATAGGGAGGTTGGGGTAAGAGACGGTTTCAGGCCCCTGATGGGGGGGATAAA
This sequence comes from Erinaceus europaeus, assembly GCF_950295315.1. Taxonomy (NCBI): domain Eukaryota; kingdom Metazoa; phylum Chordata; class Mammalia; order Eulipotyphla; family Erinaceidae; genus Erinaceus; species Erinaceus europaeus. The sequence continues at coordinate 90,560,495 of NC_080170.1, read as the reverse complement.
AGTATGCAGCAGACACCTGTTACGCAGAGTGGGGAAATCATATGCATGTGTAAACAGATGTACTGTAATCCATTAAACCTCCCCAATAAAATTTAAATAAAAAATAATTTCTTGAGGACTTATAGCAAGAAAAATATATAGCTTTTAATTGACACCAGGGTTATTGCTGGAGCTAGGTAGCAAGTACAATAAATCCACCGCACCTGGTAGCCAGTTTTTTCTTTTCTTTCTATTTTGTTTGATAGGGCAGAGAGGAATTTAGAGGAGAGGGAAACAGAGAGAGGGAGGGAGAGAAAAAAATATTCACTTGCAAATCTCTTCACCATTTGTATATCTTCACCCTGATGGTTGGAAGCAAGGGCTCAAACTCAGGTTACTGTTAACATGCGCACTCAACCAGCTAGACCCTCTGCAGACCCTCTGAGGAAAGCAGTATTCTTAAAAGACATGAGAATAAATTGTTAATATATTTCTAATAATGACTTATCTTTGAAATATCAAATCACTTATAATCTTAGACCAGGGAGAACAGAAGCAACTGGTGGTGTCACTTTATAAGATATAGCTATATGTAAATAGCATTAAAGGACACAAATTATGGTGAGGTCTTGTATGATACAGAAAATCCTAACAGGATTTTCAAAGTCAACCCAATTTCCAAGTAAACTGGTTATAATAAGAAAAGATTCATAGAAAGGAAGGGGGGGCGCAGTTTAAAAAGCAAACAGACACATTTCTGAAATATACATGCATATTTACATAAAAAGGAAAGACAACTCTAGATCATGGAAATCTCTTTTCAAGAGATTTATTATAAGAAATAATACATTTTAGAAAATATTACATTCCTAACATGAGTTAAGGTCACTGTTCATAGGCTGGGAGTACCAACACCCATCTTTAGTGGAGAAGCAATTACAGAAGCCAGGCCTTCCACCTTCTGCACTCCATAATGATCCTGGGTCCATACTCACAGAGGCATAAATAGGAAATATTTAGGAATAGGAAAGCTATCAAGGATAGTTTTATAGAACAGGAAAGCTATCAAGAGAGGGGTTGGGAGACAGAGTTCCGGTGGTGGGAATTTTGTGGAAGTGTATCCCTCTTATCCTATGGTCTTGTCAATATTTCCATTTTATAAATCAATTAAAAGAAAAAAAAAGACATGAGACTAAATAAGTGATAACAACCAAAAAAATTACTAGAATAAGGGGTGGGGTGGTATCTCAGTGGGTTAAGTGTACATGGCACAAAGCACAAGGACCAGCGTATGGATCCTGGATCGAGCCTCTGGCTCCCCAACTGCAGGGGGGAGGTGAGGGTGTCATTTCACAAGTGGTGAAACAGGTCTGCAGGTGTCTATCTTTCTCTCCCCTTCTCTGTCTTCCCTTCCTCTCTCAACTTCTCTCTGTCCTATCCAACAACAACAGCAATGGCAACAATAACAACAAAGGCGACAAAATGGGGAATATGGCCTCCAGGAGCAGTAGATTTGTAGTGTGGGCACTAGCGATAACCATGGAGGCATATATTTGAGAATCTCTTTTTTTGCCTCCAGAGTTATTGCTGAGACTCGGTGCCTGCACTACAAATCCACTGCTCCTGTGGCTATTTTTTTGGATAGGACAGAGAGAAATTGAGAGGGGAGGGGAACATAGAGAGGAAAGAGAAGACAGACTCCTGCAGACCTGCTTCACTGCTTGTAAAGTGACCCTTCTGCAGGTCGGGAGATGAGGGCTCCCGCCAGGATCATGCATAATATGCCCCTGAAAATCTACTGGGAATGGTTTTAATAGTTTTAGGTACTGGTGATACCAACAGAAAACCCTATTGTTTTCTCTTTGGATTTCAAGTTAGAAAAGTAGACTTGCAATAGTATCAACATTTCAATGTATTACATATAAAAGCTGATTTAGAGAAATGTGCACCTAACAACACATTCCTCGTAGGCCCTGTGTTTTGGCTCTTTTTCTATGGAACTATCTGTGAATGATGGTGACATAATCCTTGACTCTAGGGTGGAAAACAGTTCCATTCACTACACAGAAATTTCAGTTTCAAATCCATAGACTGATAAAGCTGTCCTTGATGGTTAGTCATGCAATGTGAAGCAATTAGGGATGCTAATCTGAGAAACAATGACTTGACAGAGCTATCACCTTTAAAAATAAATATTTATTTATATATTCCCTTTTGTTGCCTTTGTTGTTTTATTGTTGTTGTTATTGATGTCATTGTTGTTGGGTAGGACAGAGAGAATTGAAGAGAGGAGGGGAAGACAGAGAGATACACCTGCAGACCTGCTTCACCACTTGTGAAGTGACTCCCCTGTAGGTAGGGAGCCGGAGCTGGTTCTAGGATCCTTTACACCAGTCCTTTGTGCTTTGTGCCACCTGTGCTTAGCCAGCTGCGCTACCACCAGACTCCCTCTATCACCTATTTTTATGCAACTTTCTGCCTTCAAGACCCTAAGATTCTAGGGAATGAGTTGGAAACCTCACTAGCACACTTGGTAGCTGTGTCACCCAGGTGTGGAAGATCTAAGAACCAGATTGAGAGCCACCTGATGCAGTGAGCAAAGTGCATGTCATCAAACTTAGTCTTAGCCAGAATCAGATATTCCAGATCTCAGTGAAGATATTTTGCTGTCCTCATTCCCAAGTTCTTCACCTGAAAGAAAATTGTCTTAAGCCCAACTTGCTTCCACAAAGCATCCTCAGTAATTTCTAGATCTGCCTACCTGGCATGTAGGCAACTTGATTTAAATAAAGAGGCTTCAAGAACTAAAAGGCTATTATAAGTCCATAAAAAGGGTCAGGTTGCCAACGATAATGTAATAGCCTCCATGGCCTTATCAGACACTGATTTTGGAGCCTGTTGCAATCTACCTGAATCAGACTCTTATTGTCAAGGATATCTGGAGTAAAAAGATTATATTTCACTCCATGATTTCTTCCTTGGCTGATGCTTATCCCCAGTAAGCTAAAAATGGATCAATCAAAGGAGAGGAAGAGATCTCTATTTTAAGTCCTGGGCAGGAAATCAACAATGCTAGTCTTCATCAAAGCCATCCGCAGTTTGACTAGAAAGCCAGGAACCGGCCTCTAACAATAGAGTGAAGAGATGCTGCCTGATAACCAAATAATTCCATATCACAGCATGAAACATCAAATTGCCTTTTATTTGATGTATCTATTTGTTGTCACCAGGGCTTCATCACTCTGTGCCAAATCTCATCGTAGACAAAGAGAGAGAGATAGAATGAGAGAGGGAAAGACAACAAGCATGGAAGCTTCCTTTAAATGGGTGAGGACTGGGATGGAACCCAAGTCTCACTCATGGCAAATACTATCGAGCTATTTTTGTCCATTTTTTTTTGTTGTTGTTGTTATTGTTCGGTTTCTATGTACGTGATTTTATAAAGTCAGCTGCCATTTCACCTCTGTGCTAGCATTTCATTTCTTTATGAAATTCAAATAAGTGGTGAGAGGTGATTATACTTTATCTAAGGATTTCTTCTTTTTTCCAACCCATCAGTTCAGTTGCAGTGTTCTTAACTTAATTTAGGATATGCATAAATGTGACTCTCTCTTGACTAAAAGACATATTTTGTCAGAGAAGTAACAGTGCAAAGCTAATAAATATCCCCAAAGACAGCAGTAGCAAATTCTTAACTATTGCAAATACTTTGTCAGCAAAAGACTCCAGGAAACTAGCACTATATATTAAAATGTATAAGACACAGGAGGGGATAATAATCAAGGTATTCCTGAATCCTTATTAGATGTAATATCTTATCAAAGATAGTCCTTTCCCCTTTTTATTTTATTTGTAGCTCTGTTGGCTGAATCTTCTTTCAAAAAAACCACTGCTCCAAACTTTAAAAACTAACCAAGTTTATTCTCTGAATGAGAGAATGTATTAAGTAAAAGCGATTTCCAGTGGGGGGGGGGGAGTAAAGGGCAGGGTTGGAGTGTGTAGCTTAACTATTAATATGTAGCCCCAATGACTTTCTCAGCACTTCACTGTAGATTTAAACTGACAATCCCACATAAACTATCTCCCTTTCAACCGCACAGGCCTTCTCCATCACAACCACCAGCAGTAGTACAGCAGACTAGAAAAAGCTATCTGTGTCCAGACAGATTCTAAGTGGGAGCAGATGGAGAAGTTACATTCAGTTTTCCTCATTAGAGAACTATGAAGAAGAGTCTAACTGAGAATGTTTCATAGATGATTCTTCCTGTTGACTCTATTAAGAATTTATTACCATTTTCATAAGTATAGGAATCAGAAATTAGGTCTCAGCTTTCCTCATACACACCAGAAACCATTCTGCCAAATGAATCATCTTCATCCTCAATGCTCTGCCTTTCTATTTACATCAACACTCACCTTTGCCAGAACCTGTGAGTCAGTTCATGCTAATCCCGCATATCCAGTAACCAAGTCCCATAGAATAACTCATGAATTACTTTTGAGGGTGACCTCAAAGTTATCCACCACTGGTTTAGTTTCAGTCTTCATTCCCTCCTCTCTCATACTAACCTAGTTCCATAACTCTACCCCCTTCTTGTCCATCTTCTACTCATTCAAAATTGTAGATATGATCACTATTTCTCTTCATACTTGTGGGACAGACTGTTAATAGAATAAACCTACAACTATCTTCAACACCCTTTCCCTTAACACTTCCAATAAAAGATGAACTACTTAATGTCATTTCTATGTTTTTGACTGTCATCAACAACCCTGCTATAAACATGGGGGTGCTGATATTTCTTTAAGATAGTGAGGGGGCAGGGCAGTGGTGCACCAGCTTAAGTGCACATAATATAAGATAGTTAATTCATTTCCTTTAAATAAACATCCACTAGTAGAATTGCTGGATCATATAGTACTGTTTTGTTTTTCTTTTTTTTTCTTTTTTTTATATTTTATTTTATTTATTTATTCCCTTTTGTTGCCCTTGTTGTTTTATTTTTGTAGTTATTGTTATTGTCGTTGTTGTTGGATAGGACAGAGAGAAATGGAGAGAGGAGGGGAAGACCGAGAGGGGGAGAGAAAGATAGACACCTGCAGACCTGCTTCACCGCCTGTGAAGCGACTCCCCTGCAGGTGGGGAGCCGGGGTTCGAACCAGGATCCTTATGCCGGTCCTTGTGCTTTGCGCCACCTGCGCTTAACCCGCTGCGCTACAGCCCGACTCCCCTGTTTTGTTTTTCATATAGTACTGTTTTTTTTAATGTTGTTCTATGAAGTTCCATACTGTTTATATTAGCACCAGCAATGCACAGTTTCCTTTACTACATATCCATGTTGGCAAGTGCTATATCTTACCTTTCCAATAATATCCATTCTGGCAGGTGTGAGGTGATAACTCAGTGTGGTGTTGATTTGCATTTCCTTGATAGAGATAGTGAATATTTTTCCATGTTCCTGCTAGCCATTCGAATGTCTTATTTGGGAAATGTCTATTCCGGTGCTTTTCACATTTAAAACTTTTATCTTATTGTTAAATTTACTAGCATTAGTAAATTGCATTTTATTTCCCTTGCCCTCAAGCAATCATACTCAAATTATTTCAAGATATTTCTTTCTTTCTTAAGTATTTTATTTATTTTATTCTAATGAGAGAGAGAGAGAGAGAGAGAGTCCAAAACACTCTTCAACTCTGGCTTATGATGGTGCTGGGGTTTGAACCTAGGACCTTGGAGCCTCAAGTATGAAAGTCTTTTGCATAACCATTATGTTGTCTCTCTAGGCCCCAAAGTATTTGTTTCTTGTAAACAAGGAAGTAGTTTCTCATTACATTAGCCATTAAATGAAAAAGGATGTCATCTGTAAGGCTATCAATACATACCCTGTGTTCCTTGTTAACTTTTCACTCTAAAGGTCCAGGTAGCCTCTAGCTAGGGATATGACTAAAGCTTTATGACTTTTTCTTTCAGTTCCTTTGAGGAAGCAACTGGTACTTTTATGGGTATCTTTATGAGTCACTACATTTTCTCTATAAATTTCTACAGGGAATTCCAGAACTGAATTTCTCAAACAGAGAAACTCTTTATGTTAAGTCATCTGGGTCTCATTTGCCTAACCATACACCAGACCACTCACTGACTGCAGCCACAGAGGTTTTAAGTGTCAAAACTATTAATTAAGGATAGGAGCTTTACTCTCTTTTTAATAGATGGCCCTCCAGTTCTGTCAACTGTACCAATGTCCAGCACTTCTGATCTCCACACAGAAATCTGTCTCTCAATTTGGGAGCTCTGGCCGGTGACCTGTGTTCAAGGTCAGTGAACCTATTCTTGCCTCAACTGGAAGAAAATTCATAAAATTCAGATAGTAATGGGGTTGGGAAGGTTCTCAGAAGCCTCAGTCATTGCCACTCAAGTCATTAACTCCACTTGCATCTATATGTGTTGGGTACCTCCAGCTAGACTTCTTTGTCATACAATTGAATACACAGCACTTTTGCTTTATGGAATCTACTAGTCTATTTCCACACCATAAACTGTCTCGCTAGTATCAACCAAGACAAGATCCATATTACTTGCCTTTCTATTGATGTCTTTATATGATGAGGGCAGTTTTGTCCAAGATTAAATAACAAGCAAACCATTATTTTTCACATGAACAATTTTAATGTTCATTGAATAAAGCTTTTGAGTTCTAGATGTACATATATTGTATGATTATAGTTATTTTTAATAACATCTGAACAATCATCATAAGAACTGAATGACCTAGGCAGGTCAGTCTCTTTGGAAATTTCTAAATGCTCAGAAACTTATTGAAATTCAGATTTCTCTCTGGTGATTTGTTGATTGGGCCCCCAAAGATTTCTTGGTGATTGTTGCCCAATCTTGAGTTCCCCATCATGACTGCCTCTACTAGTCTTGATTGTTTCCATGATCTGTGAGAGACTATTTATTGCTCATTATTTAAGGAGTATTGCTTACTTTTTAGATAGGGCTCAATCTTGAATTTAATTGACGTTATCTGTCCCCATTTACTAGCCACAATAGTAACTACCTGGGGGTGTTTTGCCAACACCATACATAGGAGATGAGAGATTGTACCCAAATGTTAACAAGCAAACCATTAAATGTCCCCAATAAAATCATTAAAAAAAAAAAAAGTAAAAAGAGACCTGTATTTCAAAAGTATACTTTGCTATCTGAGTTTTCAAATAGTATACCCAGATTATTTTGGTTTTTTCATTCTGTTCATGGCAATTAAAATAAATAAATAAATAAATAAATGGATAACCATATACTGCTGAGTATAGTTTAAGGAGGACATTCCCATGGTGCAGGGATGCTGTACTCTGACTTCTTAATTATTATCTAGTTTAGTCTGTTTTTTCTTTTTAATTTCTTTATTCGGGAATTAATGTTTCACAGTTGACAGTAAATACAGTAGTTTGTACACACATAATATTTCTCAGTTTTCACATAACAACACCCCCCCCCCCCACTAGATCCTCTGTCATCCTTTTTCAGGACCTGAACTCTCCCCCCTCCCACCCACCACAGAGTCTTTTACTTTGGTGTAATACACCAACTCCAGTTCAGGTTCTACTTGTGTTTTCTCTTCGGATCTCATTTTTCAACATCTGCCTGTCAGATCATCCCATATTCATCCTTCTGTTTCTGACTTATTTCACATAACATGGTTTCTTCAAGCTCCATCCAAGATGAGCTGAAAATGGTGAAGTCACCGTTTTTAATACCCATTGTGTATATATACCACAACTTGCTCAGCCATTCATCTGTTCTTGGACACCTGGGTTGCTTCCAGGTTTTAGCTATTACAAATTGTGCTGCTAAGAACATACGTATACACAAATCATTTTGGATAGGTGTGTTGGTTTCCTTAGGATATATTCCCAGGAGAGGAATTGTAGGATCATAGAGCAGGTCCATTTCTAGTCTTTTGAGAGTTCTCCAGACTGCTCTCCACAAGCGTTGAACCAATTTACATTCCCACCAGCAGAGCAGGAGGGTTCCTTTGTCCCCACAGTCTCTCCAGCATTTTTTGCTGCTACCTTGTCTGATGTATGACATTTTCACAGGAGTGAAGTGCTATCTTATTGTTGTCTTTATTGGCATTAATGGCAATCAAAGACATGGAGTATTTTTTCATGTGTTTCTTGTCCTTTGGATCTCTTCTGTGGTGAATATTCTGTCCATGTCCTCTCCCCATTTTTGGATGTGGTCATTTGTTTTCTTGTTTTTGAGTTTGGCAAGCTATTTATATATTTTGGTTACTAGACTCTTGTCTGTTGTATGGCTTCAGACATGTCTGTAAAGATCTCCCATTTTGTGAGGAGTCTTTTTGTTTGGGTAGTATTTTCTATTTCTGTGAAGAAGCTTTTTAATTTGATGTACTCCCATTGGTTTACTCTTGGCTTAGTCTTCTTTGTAATTGGATTCGTTTCATTGAATATGTCTTTAAAATTTATGCAGAAAAGAGTTCTGCAAATATTTTCTTCTAAGTATCTGATAGTTTCTGGTCTAACTGATAGTTTCTGGTCCAAGTCCTTGATCCACTTGGAATTTACTTTTGTATTTGGTGAAATATAGTGGTTCAGTTTCATTCTTCTCCATGTTTCAACCCCCCCCCCCTTTTTTTTTCCAGTACCATTTGTTGAAGAGACTCATCTTTCCCCATTTAATAGTCTAGGCACCTTTGTCAAAGATTAGATGTCCTTAGGTGTGGGGGCTTACTTCTGGGCTCTCAATTCTATTCCACTGGTCAGTATGTCTATTCATGTTCCAGTACCAAGTAGTTTTGATGACAATGGCCCTACAATACAGTTTGAGATCTGGGAGTGTGATGCCTCCCTCCAGTTCTGTTCTTTCTTCTCAAGATTTTTTTTTGGAAATTCTAGGTCTTTTCTTGTTCCAGATAAACATTTGTAGCATTTGTTCTTTGTCCTAAAAATGTAGTTGGGATCTTGATGGTGATAGCATTAAATTTGTATATGCCTCTGGATAGTATATTAATTTTAATGATTTTAATTCTTCCAACCCATGAACATGGAATATCTTTCTACTTCTTTGTGTCTTTTTCAATTTCCTTGTGCAGTGACTTATAATTTTCAGTATACAAGTCTTTCACTTCTTTGTTTAGGCTTACTCCTAGATATTTTATTGATGTTGTTGCTATAGTAAAAGGGATTGATTTCTGGATTTCATCTTCTTCTAACTTAGTGTTTGTATAGAGGAATGCCACTGACTTTTGAATGTTAATTTTGTAGCCTGTCACCTTACTATATTACCTGATGATTTCCAAAAGCTTATTGCTTGATTCTTTAGGTTTTTCTATATATACTATAATGTCATCTGCAAATAGGGAGAGTTTGGCTTCTTCTCTTCCAATCTGTATCCCTTTAATTCCTTGTTCCTGCCTGATTGCTATGGCAAGAACTTCCAACACTATGTTGAATAGTAATGGTGAATGTGGGCAGCCCTATCTAGTACCTGATCTGAGGGGAAATGCTTCCAGTTTTTCACCATTGAGTATGATGTTGGCTGTAGGTTTGCTATATAGAGACTCCACTAGCTTCAGGAATTTCCCCTCTATTCCCACTTTTGTAGTGTTTTGATCATAAAGGGATGTTGTATTTTTGTCAAAGGCTTTCTCTGCATCTATTGATATGACCATGTGGTTTTTGGTCTTGCTTTTGTTGATGTGGCGGATCACATTGATTGGTTTACGTATATTAAACCAACCTTGTATACCTGGGATAAACCCCACTTCGTCATGAAGAACAATATTTTTAATATACTGCTGTATCTGGTTGGCTAGAATTTTGTTCAATATTTTCGCATCTATGTTCATCAGAGATATTGGTCTGTAGTTTTCTTTTTTGGTTGTGTCCCTGTCTGCTTTTGGTATCAGAGTGATGTTAGCTTCACAGAAGCTGGCAGGGAGTATTCCAGTGTCTTCAATCTTCTGGAAGACTTTTAAAAGTAGAGGTATTGATAATATTAACTATTGATTGTCTTTTTGAACCCTAAGACAGCAGGAACCTCACATCTTCACTATAGAGCCCCTACTTCCCCCAGTCCTGGAACCCTTGGATAGGGCCCACTTTCCCATATGCATCTCCCAATCCAAACCAAATAATATTGCATCCGCTGATCACAACCTAACCAAAGCAACGATTGCCATCTCAACATGCTTCACCTCAGACTGTATCCAGAGACTTCACGTGTGGAATGACAACCCTTCAGCTTCATTACTCGGGTGAGACCTTTCCTTTAATAGTACACTCTAATTTCATCTCAGGTAGTTCACTTTCTAACAAAGTCCCATAACCTAGATATACACCAGTTTCTGTGAGAGAGAGCTTATGTGCACACGTATCCATAAATTACTGCAAAATATATACCTGAAAGCAGGATTACACTAGAGTTTGCAGTGAGTACCTCCCTAACACTTCCTCTCCACTATTCCAAGCTTGGGATCCATGATTGCTCAACAAATTGTTTGGCTTCATATGTTAACTCTCTTTTCAATCACCAGGTTCCAGATGCCACCAGGATGCTGGCTAGGCTTCCCTGGATTGAAGACCCCACCAATGTGTCCTGGAGCTCAGCTTCCCCAGAGACACACCCTACTAGGGAAAGAGAGAGGCAGACTGGGAGTATGGACCGACCAGTCAACGTCCATGTTCAGCGGGGAAGCAATTACAGAAGCCAGACCTTCTACCTTCTGCAACCCTCAACGACCCTGGGTCCATGCTCCCAGAGGGATAGAGAATGGGAAAACTACCATGGGAGGGGGTGGGTTATGGGGATTGGGTGGTGGGAATTGTGTGGAGTTGTACCCCTCCTACCTTATGCTTTTGTTCACTAATCCTTTCTTAAATAAAAAATTAAAAAAAAAAAAAGTAGAGGTATTAACTCTTCTTTAAAGACTTTGTAGAATTCATTTGTAAAACCATCTGGTCCAGGACTTTTATTCTTGGGAAGGTTTTTGATAACTGTTTCAATTTCATTAGCTGTGATGGGTCTGTTCATATTAACTATTTCCTCTTTATTTAATTTTGGAAGTTGGTAGGTATCTAGGAAATGGTCCATTTCTTCCAGGTTCTCTAGCTTGGTGGCATATAGTTGTTCATAGAAGCCTCGCATAATATGTTGAATTCCTGCAGTGTCTGTTGTGATATCTTCTCTTTCATTTACGATCTGATTTATTTGGGTCTTTTCCCTGTTTTGTTTTGTGAGTCTGGCTAAAGGTTTGTCGATTTTGTTCACTCTTTCAAATAACAATCATTTACTTTTGTTAATCTTTTGTATGGATTTCTTAGGCAAATGCTAGAAGAAGAAGAATGGATTTCTTATATTCAATATTATTTATTTCTGCCCTAATTTTAGTTATTTCAGTCTTTCCAGTTGCTTTAGGCCTTCTTTGTTACTTTTGTCCTAAATCTTTGCTGTGTACTGTCAATTTTTTTAGTTGAGCTTTTTCTCGTTTCCTAAAGTGTGCTTGTACAGCTATGAACTTCCCTCTCAGTACTGCCTTTGCTATGTCTCAAATATTTTGATGACTCCTGTCTTCATTTTCATTGAACTCTTGAAACATTTTGATTTATTCCTTAATTTATTCTTTGACACAGAAGTTGCTAAGTAGTGTACTATTGAATTTCCATATTTGGGACTTTTACTACTGGACATTTTCAGAGTCATTCACCCCAAGAAACTGAAGCACACACTCTACTCAAGTCCCAGTGGACTTGAGTAGAGTGTGTGCTTCAGTTTACGATCTGATTTATTTGGGTCTCTTCCCTGTTTCTTTCTGTGAGTCTGGCTAAAGGTTTGTCAATTTTGTTCACTCTTTCAAAGAACAATCATTTACTTTTGTTAATCTTTTGTATGCTTTTCTTATATTCAATATTATTTATTTCTGCCCTAATTTTAGTTATTTCAGTCTTTCAGGTTGCTTTAGGCCTTCTTTGTTACTTTTGTCCTAAATATTTGCTGTGTACTGTCAGTTTTTTTAGTTGAGCTTTCTCACACATTCTACTCAAGTCCCAGTAGACTTGAGTAGAATGTGTGCTTCAGTTTCTTGGGGTGAATGACTCTGAAAATGTCCAGTAGTTCTAGTTTTTCTATCTCCTTATTTAACTCCCTCATTTCTTTATTGATTTTCTGTCTGAATGATCTGTTAAGCTGAAATGAATGGGATGTTAAAGTCCCTTACTATTACTGTGTTGCTGTTAATATATTGCTTTAGCTCTTTCAGTAGATGTTTGATGTATTTAGATGGCTTCTGCACTGGCTGCATAGATGTTAAAAATTCTATGTTGGTTGACTGATCCTCTGAGTATTAAGCAATGTCCATCCCTATCTTTTTAATTTTATTTATTTTAATGCTCTCTAATAACCTTGAGATAATTAGTTTTTTCTTCCATAGTCTCATTTGTTGTTTCTGCATTTCTGATGACAATTCTTTCAAACTCTTTACTCACTCCTGTGACTATTTCCTTAACTAGCGTTTGGATGTTGACCTCATTATTTTGTGGTTCAACCTTTGGGGGGCTTTTAGCGGGACTCTTGTCCTGGTTCATTTCTCGAATTTTTCTTCTTGTTGGTTTAACCATGCTATATAGTATTTGTTATGTGGTCCCTCTCTCGGTACTTTTTAAATTACTCATCACTCTTGCCTGGATTGATTTGTGTCTAAGTAAGGTACTTAGAGAGTTCACAGTTGTGGAAATTGACAGTTGTTTCAATATTATTTCAATCCCTGAGCATATTGGCTGTTAAAGCCTCTTTTGTTCTTTTTCTTCCCTGTAGGCTATGGGAGCCTGAGGGCTTTTAAACTATAAGTAGGCTTCTTAGCTTAATCATTCATTCCTGACTAAGAGATAGAGCAGGATGGAGGAGAGATAATACAGTGGTTGTGCAAAGAGACTCTTACACCCCAAGGATCCATAGCTCCAGGCTCAATTAAGTTTCTCTGCCAAGCCGGGAGTCTAAACAAGTCCCATTTATAGTCTGTAGATTCTGAGACAATTATTCACCATGTTCTCATCAGGAGAACAATGTGGAAAGGCTCCCATTATACAGATCCATTACTGTTGCAGCAGAGTTAGATCTTCTCTTGAGTTTCCTGGTCAGTTCTCTGTTCCCAGATGTCAGCACAGGGCCTCCCCCCTGCTGCTCCAGATTCTGAGGGCCATAGCAATGGAGACTCACAGTTGCTTTTGGTGAGTCTTAGGGGAGTCCTCTCCTCCCTTCAGCAGTCTGTTTGTTGGAAAATCAGTCTGAAGGAGGTGCCTCAACTGCCGAACTGTTACGAGCCGCTCAATCTCTGCTTAGTCTTTTCTCTGTCCATGAGCCACATGTGTTTGCATTCACGGGTGATTTGGTGGGTACCCGAAGTCTTGTCTTGTTGTGGTCCCAGGTGATCTTGTCTTGTTGTGGTCCCAGGTGATCTCCTCTGTTGTTTTTTTTTATTATTATGAAGATGAACTAGCTAATTTAAATATTTCTGAGTAAAAACTGTTAATTCAGAATGATTTTCATCCCATATAAATTCTACTATTTGCTTCACTTAGAAATTGAGATTGAAAATAAATCATTAACAATACTTAAAATGTTACACCAGTTCTGTCTTAGTCTTTCCCCATCGCCATTGCCATGTCAGATACTGTCAAATTAGAGAAACTTTTTTTTCTCATCTCTTTCATTATCTACTGTTTACCTCCTGGAACTACTGCATTATACACTGGAGTCAGGACATATTTGTTACAGGATCTAGTTGGAATCTTCTACCTCAATTATTCTCTTTATCAGAGCAGTCATTTCTTAATGCTTCCTAGAATCTTGTATTGCTTAATGCATACTAGAAAGAATAGCTAAGATAATTTCAATTGTTTTCATGAACTTTAGCCAACGAAACAGAAATAATATTGATGACATCATGTCTTCTATATTTATACTCAGATTAAAGTGATGACTATTTACTAATCTCTCCAGTTACACTTCCCAGTGTGTAAGTCCCCCTTCCAATTTTACCATCAGGTCTTTCAGTACACTCCCCTGTTCCCATGCTATCATTCCTGTTTATCTTCTTTTGGTCTTGGGAGTCCATGAATAAAGAAAAAATTTAAATCATAAGCAATCTACTAGTTATTTCCTCCCTGAGCTGTTTTTCTCAGCATGTTTCTCCATAAAACAAATAAAACATAGCCCCCAATTATTAGATCATCCGTATTAGGACCCTTGGTTAAGAAAGAAACTTGTATGCACAAAATTTATTGAAGTAGTACTCCTCTTGCTGAAGCTATAAGAAACAATCAAAGCAGAAAGCAAATGTAAGAAGAGAAAAGTCTTCAACCCTGGGTGCTGAACACCATTAACCAAATCTATAGGAATCAGGGCATACTGGAGCATAAACTTCCCTTCCCACATAAACTTGACAAAAGTGACTGGTTTATCACATCTACTATCAATAGTCAGGCAGTCATTGACTGTAGGTTGTGGTGAAGGAGCAGGAAATCTTTTGGATAGGTGAGTGTTGTCATCTGAGTGCTAGTCTCCAAGAAATTGGTTGGATAGATAAGTGAACCATGTCTCTGTTCAGCTGAATATTTCACTTAAACCAGCTATGTGAATGTGTGGTTATGTTCTCTAGTTAAACTTTTTATATGCATAGTGGAAAGTTTCTGGAAGCTTTATAATTGAAGATAGCTATTTGAATACTTGTTGCTTTAGGCTTAATTTTAGAGTCTATTTTGAATAATTTATTATCATTTGAGGGATTTGGTACTGTTCCCATGTGACTTAGAGAATGTAGAAGTTAGATAGTTTTTGGTAGTAAAGAAACTAGCTTTGATGATTATATTGCTGGGAATCTCACGTTACAACTGCTACTAAAACAGTTGGTGCTGAAAGCATTAATATTGAATATTTATTTAGGGTTTGCAAGATTATATGGAGAAAAATATGGAGTCTAATTTTAGTAGTGAAGGCATTATTTGCAACTAGTAGATTAAAAGTCAGTAATGCTACTATGGAACTAGTGAGAAGCTCATGCAAGTGGTGTGGGAGAAGTATTATACATTATGACATAAAAGTTGCACTTTGAAGGCTAGCAGGAAAAAATTTCTCCTTCTTAAGAGATAATCTTTCTGTTATATTCAGGCCTAATCTGACTGAATGAGGACCATGTGCTCAAGAAAGGACAAACTATCTTACTTATTTTATTTTGTTGAATGTTAATATCACCCAAGTATACCATCATAGAAATACCCAAAATACTTCTATTGTTTTATCAGAGAAATAATGATTTACAAGGTAGTTCACGTGGGTACAATTTCTCATTCTTCCACAGTAGGTGTCTGAACATTATTCCCACCATCAACATAAATCCTCCTCCAGCTTAGTGCTCTAAATAATTTTTCACTAAGTATCTAGACACCCTGTGACCTCATCAACCTGATACATAAAATTAGTCATAGCTCTCCTAAATTCGAAAAATAGAATCTCAACAATAGATTGATGCATGTGAAATTAATAACAGTATTAATAGTAGCTTCTAAGAAATACACACATTTGTATACACCTCATCTAATAGTCACAGTTTCAAGGATAAAAATAATTTCTGTGGTTATATAGTCAAGAAAAATGAAAAGTCACCTGAAATGCAAAGCATCTGCATTTTCAAACCCTTGTTTCCATGCTCAGTAGAAGAACCACCTTTTTGAAGAGTTATCAAAGATTGTTATATCCCAAACAAGATACTATCAACATATGAGAGTAAAATAAATACATTCTCACCTATGAATGGATTAAAACTTATATCTTCTACTTACATACTGGAAGCATAATTCCAGCTGCCTGCAAAATAAAGAAAATCAGTGGCCAAGAAAATAAAGAACATAATGCAGAAAACAACAAATAATTAAAACATCCCTGAATGCTTTTAATATGAGTGTAAATTACTCAGAGATATTGGGTTGTCAGAAATGTCACCATGCAGTTTCGCATAAAAACACAGAGAAAAATACAACATGACCTCTCTGAGACCCCACTAGTTACATTAAGCACGAGGCAGTAAAGTACTTTCCAGATAGAATTTCTGCACCCTAGACCTCCAAATCACTCTATGGGAATATACAAATGTAGAAAAATTCTACCTATACAGAGTGAGAAATAAACCAGATAGAAAAGGAATCTATGGTGTCGAAACTATAAGCCAAGATTAGTGTTACGACGCTCATACCTGACCTCCCCGTAGTCCCTAGCTTATCAGCCATTTTTCTTTTCTTTCTTGTCAATAGACAAAGAAATATATTTTAGAAGGCAGGGGGTGGCACACCTGGTTGAGCACATGTGTTATAATGCGCAAGGACCCAGGTTCGAGTCCCCAATCCCCACCTGTTGAGGCAAAGCTTCACAAGTAGTGAAGCAGTGCTGCAGGTGTCTATTTGCCTCTCTTTCTATCCCACCCTTCCCTCTCAATTTCTGGCTGTCTCTATCTAAATAAATCAAAATAA
Source organism: Erinaceus europaeus (assembly GCF_950295315.1). Classification (NCBI taxonomy): domain Eukaryota; kingdom Metazoa; phylum Chordata; class Mammalia; order Eulipotyphla; family Erinaceidae; genus Erinaceus; species Erinaceus europaeus. The sequence goes on along the minus strand of NC_080170.1, from coordinate 90,543,974 downwards.
AATTATTTTTTAAAAACAGAAATATATTTGAGGGACTGAATGTCCAAAAAAACTAATAATTAAAAAAAAAAAAGCTGATAAACTGGATACTGGCTCAAAATTCTGGTAGATACTAATGTGAAGAGACCCAGCACAGGATTGGTGAGGTTCCTAAGCAGCCTTAAACTGTCCATCCCAATCATTTTGTTTTCTATTCAGGATTACAAAACCCAGCTTCTCTAAATGACCATTTCCACTTCTTTTTTTAAATGATTCTATTTCAAAGAGAGAAATGGACCCCTGTCACTTCCTCTTGTCAGATAGGTAGGTACACATTACACAGCTGAGAGTTTTCTTTTATGAAACATTCTCATCTTAATCTAGCTGGGTTATTGATTTGTTTATTTATTCAATATGAGCCAGAGTTGAGAGAGAGAGAGAGAAAGAAAAAGAGAGAGAGAGAAGAGATCATCATATTCCTGTACATGCAGTGCCCAGGACTGAACCAGGAGCCTAGAATATGAAAAAAAAAAGTATCCTATTAATTGGCCTATTTACCTGGCTGCTCCAAATATAGGAAAATATCATAAGATGGGTGATTTACAAATAACAATCACTTATGTTTTTTCGTGGTACTGGAGGGTGAAAGTCCAAAAGGAGGGTATCAACATAGTTTGGCTCTTTTCAGATTCCAATTTCCTAGGCATCCTCACTAGGAATCTCTGGGAAGCCTCTGTTCTAAAGTATTAATTTCATTCATGAAGGTTTCACCCTCCTGAACCAATCATCTCCCAAAGGTTCCACCTACAAACCCTACTAACATCATCACAATTGAAATTTCTCTGTCCCAACACAAATAGGGAGCAAGACACATAGAAAGTGACATAAGTATTAAGGAAAACTATGCACACAAGTCAGTGTGTTGAAAAAGAAACAACCAAAATAAGAAACAACCAAAAGGCAAATTAGAGAATATTTGTAAATTAACCACATATATATTTTTTTAAATCACCCTAAATGTGAATGGTCTGAATTCCCCAGTAAAGACACACGGTGGCTGGAAGGAACATCCTCCCATATTTATTTATTTATTTATTTATTTATTTATTCCCTTTTGTTGCCCTTGTTGTTTTATTGTTGTAGTTATTATTGTTATTATTGATACTGTTGTTGTTGGGTAGGACAGAAAGAAATGGAGAGAGGAGGGGAAGACAGAGAGGAGGAGAGAAAGACACTCGCAGACCTGCTTCACCACTTGTGAAGCGACTCCCCTGCATGTGGGGAGTCAGGGGCTCAAACCGGTATCCTTACGCCTGCCCTTGTGCTTTGCGCCACCTGCGCTTGACTCCCTGCACTACCGCCTGACTCCCCATCCTCCCATCTTATGTCTCCAGGAAACATACATCTGAAGAACGAAACAGAGACGGAGCAATAAGATAGAAAGAAAGAGAAAAAAAAAAAGATAAATAAGGTAAAATGTCAAGCAGTGAAGGTAATAAGAGAGGTGAATCATAAGAGAGATGAATCAAACATAATGATCAAAGGATCTATCCAACAGGAAGATAAAGCAATCAACTATTTGCTCCCAACATAATTGCACCCCTATTTCATGATTCCAAATTTAAAACTTGCTGACAGTACACATTTAGTGAAGCCACTTTTCCAGCCTTGATTATTTTGCACCATTCTTTTCTACCACCAGAGGTAACCGTTTAAATTTAATTCTTAACTAAGACATTTTAATTGATTATTTCAATACCATTGCATTATATAATTATGTCTCAGGTGTGCATGTTTGTATACTACACTAATCAGTAAGATAATTTCGACCCCTTCATTGCTTTCTTTTTCTTTTTTTATTTGATAGAGACAGAGAGAAATTGAGAGCGAAGGGGTAAGTTGAGAGGAAGAGAGACAGAGAGACACCTGCAGCTTTATGTCACCACTCATGAAGCTTTCCCCCTGCAGTCGGGGCCTCGGTCCTTGTGCATGGTAATACATGCGCTTAACCAGGTGCACCACTATCCAACACCCCCCCCTTTTTTTTTCCAGAGCACTGATAAGTTCTGGTTTATAGTGGTGCAGGGGACTGAAACTGGGACTTCAGAACTTTAAGCATGAGAATCTCTTTGCATAATCATTATGCTATCTACTCCCTCCCTGTTGGTTTGTTTCTTACTGCCACCAGGGTTATCACAGGTGGGAACCAGGGGTTTGAAACTGGGCCCTCCAGAATGGCAACGTGCGTACTCAACCAGATGTACCACCACCTAGGCCCTACAATTGGCCCCTTTTATTGGGTTTGGTCACCCCTCTCCCCTCGTATCTTCTGGTAACATATTGTACATATATTCTTATATTTGTATACATATGTCTATGTATATGAATGTTTATGCATATCTGTGGAGACATATATATGTCTACTAACACCAATTCTGAGGTTTCTAAGATGCTGAAAGACACTGAAATTACTAAAAGTGCAGAATAAGCAGTGTGTTTTACAAAAGAAAAATAAGGAGATTGCTCATTTGCAGGTTTTTGTGGCTTCCTGTAGAATCTTTTAGCATGAAGTTAGCATTTTTTAAATAGACCTATCAGTTAACAGGAGCTGACAAAATGAAGAGACACATGCACTCTCATGTTTTTTCAACATGATTTGCAATAGCCAAAAAATGCAAGCAACCTAAATGCCTAAGTGTTCAGTGATAGGTAAGTGGGGGGAAAAAAAAAAACTCAGCTATTAAAAAAGATGAATCCTATCTTTTGCAACAGCATGAACAAATGGACGACCTAGCACTACGCTTAGTGAAATAAGCCAAAATAAGAATTACAAATATAGTGGCCAGGTGGTGGCATACTTGGTTAAGTGCACATATTACAGTGTGCAAGGACCCAGGTTCAAGTCCCTGGTGCCTGGCTGCAGGGGGAAGCCTCACAAGTGATGAAGCTGCAGGTGCCTCTCTGTCTCTCTCTCTATCTCCCCCTGATCTCAATTTCTCTCTGTTTCTATCTAATAATAAATAAAGAAAAATATTTAAAGAAAAAAAAATGTCATGAGATTTCATTCACATATTTGAGTCAAGGGCTCAATCCAAGTATAGAAAACAAAGGAAAAGGGGCCTGGGCCGTAGCGCAACAGGTCAAGTGCACATAGCACAATGCTAAAGAACTGGGATAAGGATCCCTGTTCAAGCCCCAGCTCCCCACCTACAGGGGGTCACTTCATAAGTGGTGAAGCGGGTCTGCAGATGTCTTTCTCTCTCCTTCTCTGTCTTTCTCTCCCCTCTCTCCATTTCTTTCTGTCCTATCCAACAACAGCTATAACAACAATAACAACAATAACAACAACAAGGGCAAAAAAATGGGAAGAATCTCCAGGAGCAGTGGCTTCATAGTGCTGGCACCAAGCCCCAGTGATAATCCTGGAGGCAAAAAAAAATGAATATGTAAATATAATCTTTTAGACTATAAAACAATCAGTAATTACTAGAAGGGAAGGGGGAACAAAGTGGGTAGAAGTGGCCAATTGTATGGTGAAGAATAAATCTTCATTTATAGTTGTGAAATTAATATATTTCACACATGCTGACTTCCAGTGATGCACACCTTATATATAATTTTACAGTGCAAAAACCACATGAATAAAACAAATTGTTTTAAATAATTAGAAAGAATTACCTTATGTAGACACAAGTCAATCCAGGAAATAGTGATCAGTAATTTGAAAAGTACTAAGAGAGGGAACTCATAACATAATATATAAAATGGGTAAACAAACAAGAAGAAATATTGGAGAAACTAACCAGAAAATAGATGAACTCCAGAAAACAGTAGAGGGCAGAGAGAATAGAATCAATGAGGCTGAAGACAGAATTAGCAAGATTGAGGATGAATTAGAGACAACTAAAAAAGAAGTAAGAGATCTCAAAAAGAGATTAAAAAATGCTGAAAACAACAACAGAGACCTATGGGATGACTTCAAAAGAAACAATATATGCATTATTGGCTTACCAGAGGAAGAAAGAGTGTGAGAGGAAGAAAGCATTCTTCAGGCCATAATAGCTGTAAATTTCTCTAGTCTAGACAACACCAAAGACATAAAGATTCAAGAAGCCCAGAGGGTCCCAAACAGAATTAACCCAGACTTAAAGACACCAAGACACATCATATTTAGAATGGAAAGAAATAAAGATAAAGAAAGGATCCTGAAGGCTGCAAGAGAAAAAACAAAGAGTCACCTACAGAGGAAAACCCATAATATTAGCAGCAGACTTCTCCACGCAAACACTACAGGCCAGAAGAGAATGGCAAGATATCTATTGAGTGCTCAATGAGAAAGGCTTTCAACCAAGAATACTATATCCTGCTAGACTTTCATTCAGACAAGATGGAAGCATCAAAACCTTCTCAGACAAGCAACAGTTGAAGGAATCAACTATCACCAAGCCTGCCCTGAAAGAAGTTCTGAAAGGTCTTCTATAAACAGTCAGACCATCATAAATAGGACATATATCAGAACACTCTAAAACTCTACAAGAATGGCGTTAAAATATCTTCAATCTTTGATATCAGTAAATGTCAATGGCCTGACCTCACCTGTTAAAAGACACAGAGTAGGGAGATGGATCAGAAAACACAACCCAACAGTATACTGTCTACAGGAAACCCACCTAACTCAACAAGACAAACACAGACTTAAAGTGAAAGGATCATACAAGCCAATGGCCCACAAAAAAGGGCAGGAACAGCTATTCTCATATCTGACATGATAGACTTTAAAATACATAAGATTAAAAAAGATAGGAATGGACACTACTTAATGCTCAGAGGATCAGTCAATCAAGAGGACTTAACAATTATTAACATCTATGCACCCAATGAGAAGCCATCTAAATACATCAAACGTCTACTGAAAGAGCTACAGCAATATATTAGCACCAACACAGTCATAGTAGGGGACTTCAACACCTCACTCTCTCAACTTGACAGATCATCCAGGCATAAAATCAATAAAGACATAAGGGAGCTAAATGAAGAGATAGATAAACTAGAACTATTGGACATTTTCAGAGTCATTCATCCCAAGAAACTAGAATAAACATTTTACTCAAATCCACATGGGTCATTCTCAAGGACAGACCATTTGTTAGGCCACAAAGACAGCATCAGCAAATTCAAGAGCATTGAAATCATCCCAAGCATCTTCTCAGACCACAGTGGAATTAAACTAACACTTAACAATCAACAAAAATTTAGTTATAGTCCCAAAATGTGGAAGCTCAACAGTACACTTCTTGTTAACCTCTGGGTCAAAGCGGAAATCAAGGAAGAAATCAAAATGTTTCAAGACTTCAATGAAAATAAAGACACAAGCTATCAAAATATTTGGGACACAGCTAAGGCAGTATTGAGAGGGAAGTTCATAGCTATACAAGCACATATTAGGAAACAAGAAAAAGCACAATAAACAGCCTGATTGCACATCTTAAAGACCTAGAAGAAGAAAGGAACCCTAAAGTAACCAGAAGTACAGAAATCACTAAAGTTAGGGCAGAAATAAATAACATTGAGAATAAGAAAACCATACAAAAGACCAACGAAAGTAAATGTTGGTTCTTCGAAAGAGTGAACAAAATCAACAAACTTTTAGCCAGACTCACAAAACAAAAAAGGGAGAAAACCCAAATAAATCAGATAGTAAATGAAAGAGGAGATATCACAACAGACACTGCAGAAATTCAACATATCATGCGAGGCTTCTATGAACAACTATATGCCACCAAGCTAGAGAACCTGGAAGATACCTAGATACCTACCAACTTCCAAAACTAAGTAAAGAGGAAGTGGATAATATGAACAGGCCCATCACAGCTAATGAAATTGAAAATAGTTATCAAAAATCTCCCCAAAAATAAAAGTCCTGGACCAGATGGTTTTACAAATGAATTTAAAAAATCTTTAAAGAAGAGTTAATACCTCTACTTTTAAAAGTCTTCCAGAAGATTGAAGACACTGGAATACTCCCTGCCAGCTTCTATGAAGCTAACATCACCCTGATACCAAAAGCAGACAGGGACACAACCAAAAAAGAAAACTACAGACCAATATCTTTGATGAACATAGATGCTAAAATACTGAACAAAATTCTAGCCAATAGGATACAGCATTATATTAAAAAGATTGTTCATCATGACCAAGTGGGGTTTATCCCAAGCATGCAATGTTGGTTTAATATACGTAAACCAATCAATGTGATCCACCACATCAATAAAAGCAAGACCAAAAACCACATGGTCATATCAATAGATGCAGAGAAAGCTTCTGACAAAATACAACATCCCTTTATGATCAAAACACTACAAAAAATGGGAATAGATGGAAAATTCCTGAAGATAGTGGAGTCTCTATATAGCAAACCTACAGCCAACATCATACTCAATGGTGAAAAACTGGAAGCATTTCCCCTCAGATCAGGTACTAGACAGGGCTGCCCACTATCACCATTATTATTCAACATAGTGTTGGAAGTTCTTGCCATAGCAATCAGGCAGGAGCAAGGAATTAAAGGGATACAGACTGGAAGAGAAGAAGCCAAACTCTCCCTATTTGCAGATGACATGATAGTATATATAGAAGAACCTAAAGAATCAAGCAATAAGCTTTTGGAAATCATCAGGAAATACAGTAAGGTGTCAGGCTACAAAATTAACATTCAAAAGTCAGTGGCATTCCTCTATGCAAACACTAAACTAGAAGAAATTGAAATCCGGAAATCAATACCTTTTACTATAGCAACAAAGCCAATAAAATATCTAGGAGTAAACCTAACCAAAGAAGTGAAAGACTTGTATACTGAAAATTATGTCACTACTCAAGGAAATTGAAAAAGACACAAAGAAGTGGAAAGATATTCCATGTTCATGGGTTGGTAGAATTAACATCATCAAAATGAATATATTACCTAGAGCCATCTACAAATTTAATGCTATCCCCATCAAGATCCCAAGAACATTTTTTAGGAGAATAGAAAAAATGCTACAAATGTTTATCTGGAACCAGAAAAGACCTAGAATTGCCAAAACAATCTTGAGAAAAAAGAACAGAACCGGAGGCATCACACTCCCAGATCTCAAATTGTACTATAGGGCCATTGTCATCAAAACTGCTTGGTACTGCAACATGAATAGACACACTGACCAGTGGAATAGAATTGAGTGCACAGAAGTGAGCCCCGACACGTATGGACATCTAATCTTTGACAAAGGGGCTCAGACTATTAAATGGGGAAAGCAGTCTCTTCAACAAATGGTGTTGGAAACAATAGGTTGAAACATGCAGAAGAATGAAACTGAACCACTGTATTTCACCAAATACAAAAATAAATTCCAAGTGGATCAAGGACTTGGATGTTAGACCACAAACTATCAGATACTTAGAAGAAAATATTGGCAGAACTCTTTTCCACATAAATTTTAAAGACATCTTCAATGAAACGAATCAAATTACAAAGAAGACTAACGCAAGTCTAAAACTATGGGAGTACATCAAATTAAAAAGCTTCTTCACAGCAAAAGAAACCACTACCCAAACCAAGAGACCCTTCACAGAATGGAAGAAGATCTTTACATGCCATACATCAGACAAGAGTTTAATAACCAACATATATAAAGAGCTTGCTAAACTCAACAACAAGACAACAAATAACCCCATCCAAAAATGGGGGGAGGATATGGACAGAATATTCACCACAGAAGAGATCCAAAAGGCCGAGAAACACATGAAAAAATGCTCCAAGTCTCTGATTGTCAGAGAAATGCAAGTAAAGACAACAATGAGATACCACTTCACTCCTGTGAGAATGTCATACATCAAAAAAGGTAACAGCAAAAAATGCTGGAGAAGGTGTGGCGTCAACGGAACCCTCCTACACTGCTGGTGGGAATGTCAATTGCTCCAACCTCAGTTGAGAACAGTCTGGAGAACTCTCAGAAGGCTAGAAATGGACCTACCCTATGATCCTGCAATTCTTCTCCTGGGGATATATCCTAAGGACCCCAACACATCCATCCAAAAAGATCTGTGTACACATATGTTCTTGGCAGCACAATTTGTAATAGCCAAAACCTGGAAGCAACCCAGGTGTCCAACAACAGATGAGTGGATGAGCAAGTTGTGGTATATATACACAATGGAATACTACTCAGCTGTAAAAAATGGTGACTTCACCGTTTTCAGCCGATCTTGGATGGACCTTGAAAAAATCATGTTGAGTGAAATAAGTCAGAAACAGAAGGATGAATATGGGATGATCTCACTCTCAGGCCGAAGTTGAAAAACAAGATCAGAAGAGAAAACACAAGTAGATCCTGAAATGGAATTGGCATATCGCACCAAAGTAAAAGACTCTGGGGTGGGTGGGTGGGGAGAATACAGGTCCAAGAAGGATTCAGAGTACCTAGTGGAGGTTGTATTGTTATATGGGAAACTTGGGAATGTTATGCATGTACAAACTATTGTACTTACTGTTGAATGTAAAACATTAATTCCCCAATAAAAAAAAAAGAGAAGAAAAAAAAAGAAAAAGAACTGGCTGAACCAACTGGTGAGATAAGCAGACTACCTCATCTTTTAGAAGGAGCACTCACATTCAAGTCAAGAGGCTCTCCTCCTTCCCAACCCTGACTCTCATTCTTTCTCAGTGCAGGACATTCCAAGCAAACTGGCACTGCCCACTCACCCATGTAATTAGTTGGCTACTTTTCTTTTATATGACTCTTTATATAAATGGATCCCAACATCATTTCAAATTTAGATGGAGGTAAACATTTTTTGTTTTTCCACCCAATGCAGACTCACCAATTTCCCTTTCCTATCAATAGTTCCCTTAACTCTTTCTTCTTTCTACTTTTATTTATTTATTTATTTATTTATTTATTTATTTATTTATCTCCATTATTGCTAGGGCTGGGTGCCTACACCATGAGTCCACTGCTCCTGGAGGCTATTATTTTCCCTTTTGTTGCCATTGTTGTTTTGTTGTTGTTATGGTTATTATTATCATTGTTATTGATGTCGTTGTTGGATAGGACAGAGAGAAATCGAGAGAGGAGGGAAAGATAAAGAGGGCGAGAGAAAGATAAACACCTGCTAACCTGCTTCAATACTTATGAAGCGACCCCCATGCAGGTGGGGAGTCAAGAGCTCAAACCGGGATCTTTATGCCAGCCCTTGAGCTTCGCACCATGTGCACTTAACCCGCACAGCCCGACCCCCTTCTTTCTACTTTTAAATAGCTATGAGCCTACAGAGACAGAGGTCTGTGACTAATTAAGTTCCCTCAAAACCCCTCAAATGATGTTTCAGGACCAAGGATTCTAATATTATTAAACTATTATCCTGCCATGCAAGGTAATGAACAGCTTGTTTCCAGGACACTTAGCACCTATTTTCTTTCCTTTTTTAGACCATGATACAATTCAACAATAAGACTGTTGTTTAACTTCTACCTCTTCCTGTATATTGTAACCAATGATGGACAAAAATGACATCTTTCTCAAGTCACCACAGAATTGAACAAACCAGTAGGTGCCCATTATGTGATCATAGATTATTTACATATAAGGCAATTCCGACAGAATGGTTACCTTCACTAACTTCAGAGTAGGGTCTGATTTTAAAGACCAGTCTCCAGAATTTGTCTTTGAAGATATGACTGATTTTCAGTTCCTGTATTCTCAAATTCAGATGTTTTCTTCTACAACTGAAAAGTTTTCTCTCTCACTTACCATTTTTACTTTCTGGTAAAAATGGGGTTGTGGGGCCCTTCCTGTTCCTGCTTAAAATAGAACTTTCCAAATGAGTATGTCTTACGGCTTCCTGCCACACACACCTGACTCTCGCTGGGGAGATATAGGTTCATACAGGCTAACTGGATCACAAGCTTCACAAATAAAATGAAAGAGAATTGTGAAAAACGTATATATTTTTTTACTTAGTAGGTGAAGCCTGAGAGTCTACTTTCTTTTCTTTTCTTTTCTTTCCTTCAGACTTCAGGGTTATCATTGGGGCTCAGTGCCAGCACTAGGAATCCACTACTCTGTGGCCTTTTTTCCCACTCTGTATTGGAGAGGACAGAGTGAAACTGAAAGCATAGAGGAAGACAGAGGGAGGGAGAGAAAGACACCTGCAGACCTGCTTCACTGCTTGCGAAGCAACCCACCTACATATAGGGAGCCAGGGGCTCAAATCAAGATCCTTGCACAGGTCCTTGTGCCTTAACCCAGTGTGCTACCACCGGTCCCCCAAGAGTCTACATTTTTTAGGGCTCCCAGGAAATGTTGATCTGGGGTCATGCCCTGAGTAACAAATGAGCTAATGACTTCACACACTCAACTCTTTGTTCCTTAAACATTATTTAATTCTAATATGTGCCAAACTAATGAGTAATGTTATATATTCTTACCTGTAAGTAACCCACAGTCTGACTGAGTCAAAAATCATCGAATTTAAATTGGGAGATGAGGGATAAGATTAGTGGTATTGCAAACTCATGATAAGCACTAAATAAGTCATAGAGATCTCATTATAGCATATTAAATATAAACAATAATATAGAATGGTAAGTATTTCAGCTCAGCAGATAGGATATGTGCATTGTCCTGTGGGGCCCATGTTCAAGTCCCTAACCCACCAAATGGAAGCACTATAGCAACAGCGTAAATTTTGGTGCTGTGGTATCTATTCTTTCTCTTTCCTCTCAGACACCTCATGAGGAGATATACAGACAGAGCAACAGAAATGTGATCAGTATCATTAAGAAACTTCAAATCAAAACATGGACTACGTGTACCTAATAGAACACTTCTTAGTAATGGGATCCAGTAACCTATAAGTTAGCAAATTCTTCAAGTTGTTTCAATATGCCATAAGGTTTGAGAATCATTACCTATTTTAATTTCATGTATTTTGGGATACAGTAGTCAATATCAAATTGATTTCAAATAAATTCCCATAACTTTTACAGTTTTATTGGAGAGAAACATCAAATTAAGAACTCATGACCATTGTTGAAATTTTCACATTTTGTTTATGTTTTATAAGTGATAAATATCATATAAATGATACAGAAATGTATGTATCAAAGAGTAAAAAAGGACTTGTCATTTTGGCAAGATGATAAAATTGCAACTATAAATCATTTACAGATAAGAAATCATTATCAATAATATCTTAATACATGCTAACAATGTTTTACATAATGGGAATATTTTTGTTCACTTAAACTCAGGAAAATTATTAAGGAATAATTCATCTTTATGTATTTATCAGTTAGGACAGAAAAATTTATCTTCTCAAAAAAAACCCATGTATCTTCTCTAGCATACTTCCTGTTTCGATTTTAAAGGCATTACAGCATCTGTTCTAATATACCTTTCAGACACATAAGTTGCTCATAATTCAATTTGGATGAAAAAAAAAATCTTGCCTAAAATTAGTTCCTTCAAATGCTAGGTAAAACTTTCTGCATCCCAAAAAGAATTTTTTTTTAATTTTTTTTTTTTTTAGTTTTTATTTTCCCTTTTATTGCCCTTGTATTTTTATTGTTGTTGTAGTTATCATTGTTGTTGTTATTGATGTCATCATTGTTAGATAGGACAGAAAGAACTTGAGAGAGGAGGGGAAGACAGAGAGGGGGGAAGAAAGATAGACACCTGCAGACCTGCTTCACCTCCTGTGAAAGGACTCTCCTGCAGGTGAGGTGGTGGGGGCTGGAACCGGGATCCTTACGCTGGTCCTTGCACTTTGCGCCACGTGCGCTTAACCTGCCGTGCTACTGAACTTCTCTGTTCCAGTCTCTTGGAAACAGAGCTGGCAGTCAGCCGAGGTAAAGAACAAACACCTCATCACAGACCCCTGCAAGCGTCAACCCGGCTTTGACCTAGCACGTTATGATCGGGCCCTCCTCAATCGCTATCGAACAGGCCATGGCCAGTGCGCCGCTATGTTCCATCACTGGGGAGCCAGAGACGACCCGAATTGCCCCTGCGGCTACAGACAGACTATGACCCACATAGTCAACGACTGCCACCTCTCCAGATTCAAAGGAGGTCTCGAAACTTTACATCAGGCTCAACCTGATGCTGTTGACTGGCTACGGAAGAAGGGCAAATGCTAGAAGAAGAACCACCCGACTCCCCCCAAAAGAATTTTGACCCGCATTTCCAGAGGGAGAAATGTTAGGGGAAGATGACTAGGGGACTCTGAAAACCATCTACAACAAAACTTTGAAAAAGAAGAGGATAAAAAGAAAGGACATTTGAAGTAGTAGAAAGTATACTGTGACTTAGAAAGGAAGAGAAGGCAGGACCTTAGAAAAAAAGGGATATATGTGTGTGTGTGTGTGTGTGTGTGTGTGTGTGTGTGTGTGTGTGTGTGTGTGTGCGTGTGTGTGTGTGTATAGAAATAATAGTCAACCCATGTCTGTGACCTTAGGGGAACCACTGCACTTTCCAGTAAAGGGAATGGGGACATAGAACTCTTGTGGTTGGAATGGTGTGGAATTGTACCCTATTACCTGGTAATTTTATAAATAAATATTAAATTACCAATAAAAATGAAAAACAAATCCTAGAATTTTCCTCATTCCATTAGTTGTGACTTTAATTTTCTATCAAGTCTCAGATGAAGCAGTTTAAGGTATCAATCAATCCACACTCGCCTAACAATATATTCTCATTGACTTTTTAAAATTTTTTCATTAGAGGGTTAACAGTTTACAACATAGTCTTTAACAGAGAGACATAGCCTCTCAAATCTCCCTGACTTATATCTAGGAGACACACCAGGACCCCAATGTCCCTTCATTCCAACCCTTTACTTCCTTCCCCAGAATCCTTTGCTTTGTTGCAATACTCCCCATATAAGTTTCATCTTATATCTTTCCTTACTTCCTTTTATTATTAAATTCCACCTAGAAGTGAGATGATTCAGTACTGGCCTTTCTCTCTTTCTGGCTTGTCTCACTCAACATAATACCTTCAAGTTCTGAGCAAGATATTGCAAAGGAGACATCCTTATTATTTTTAACAGCTGTATAGTATTCCATTTTGTGTATGTACCACAACTTGCTTAGCCACTTATCTATCATTGAGTATGGGGGTCAATTCTAAGCTTGAGCTACTACACACTGTGCTGCCATGAACATAGATGTGCACTGCTCTTTTTGTATAGGTGTTTTTATTTTCCCTGAGTATCTTCCCAGGAAATGGGTTGCTGGGTAGTAGGGTAGGTCTACTTCTAGTGTTCCGATGAATCTCCAGACTGTTTTCCATAGGGCCTGGACCAATTTACATTCCCACCAGCAATGTAGGAGAATCCCTTCCCTCCACAACCTCTGCCAGTTTTTACATTTATTCACATACTCACAAGCATATTCATTAAGCAACATACTCATTCATTCATGTCACATTCAGATACATTAGTTTACATGACCCAAGTACGAAGCCATCATTTTGTTTATAAATGTATCCTACATTAATTCCTCCTTTATGATCTATATTTACCTAGCAATATAAACAGAGTATATACACACATTTATATATCTAAAAGCATTTGTTTTTCAGAAATGGGAAGGATCCACCCTATATCAAGCTGGTATATTTCACATCTTCATTGTACCATTTATTTCTTATATTCTTTATCCTATCACCAAGTCTAAAATTATTTCTCTTTCCCACTTAAGAAATCTCCATATGGGATTAACAGAGGAAATTTTCTTATTGCTGTATTTATTATTTAGTCAAATTAAAAAAAAATTCTTTCCTTTTCAAGATGGTATAGTGAACTGTGAGGCATGTGATACAAATATCTTGATTACATGTATTTTTGAAAGTGCTAAAGAAAATACTAAGTTTTCATACTGGATTAAATGTAGCTAAGTTTAAATGTTCTACTACAGCACTATTCCTAATCTTCCTCAGTTGAGAAAAAAAAAAAAAAGGTTGTTCAAGTTTCTAATATAAAATGCTTCCAAATAAGTTTTACAACAAATTTTAGTCATTTTGTACTGTGAATCCTTAAGACCCAAGCAACATGAGACCCTCCATAAAGTGACATTTCTTACATCGAGGAATATTATTTGACATTCTTTGGGGCCCAGGCAGTGGAGTGGACATGCAGATAAATTGAGCAGTCCTTGGATAATGACCTCTGGCTAGAGATCAGGACCAGATTTAACTCCTCACACATATAGCTGCATATTCCGTAGGTGTTTCTTTCACATGTATTGTCTTTCTTGAGTTCACAGCAATGGCAGAATGGTTCAAGGAAGCATAAACAATACCATGGTTTTTTTCCTCTAGACAGGGATTAGAATAAGCCCAAGACTCTTCCTGATCCCTGAACTGGGAGTCATTATCATAAATTCCAATTTCTGGTGACAGTGCTTGAGAAATTTGGCTGGTGTCCACTTCAATTTGTCCACTTCTAAAGTTCTGTGAAACATCAGCCTGTAAGAGAAGCAAGATTGCTTTGAGTAGTGTTTAAAGATGCAGAAGTACAACTCCACAAACCAACTGTAAGAGCAGGCTAATTTGAATCATTGTGGATTATCAGAAAATTACTCTTTCCCACATATGGTATTGATATTTACTTTTCTTTATATTTACTTTTATTTTAGCAGATTCTGAACATTGACTAAAAGATGAAATGTCTAAGGATCACAATGCTGCTCCAAATAGTTATTTAATGCCTTATTAATGGTCCCTTTTGAGGTCACAGAACATTTTCAATCCCTCTTTTAGATAAGATACACAGCTTGAAATAATAAAAAGCATAAAAATCTCACAATAACTTCATGAACACACATTATAGTGTGAAAGGATCTGGGTTCAAGCCCCATCTCCACCTGCAGGGAGGAAGCATGAGTGGTGAAACAGTGCTGCAGTTGTTTCTATCTCTCCCTCTCTATCTCCTCCTTCCTTGGTCAAGTTCTCTCTGTTGCCATACAAAATACATAGACAAATAAAAATTAAATTAAAACAACATTTTTAAAAATATGCTGTTGGTTTTGGATAAATTCTTTGAGACCTTTAGTCTCAAAAACCCAACATAGTATCTTTTTGATTATTGTTTTTTTAATATTTATTTATTAATTTTCACTTTTTGTTGCCCTTGTTTTATTGTTGTACTTCTTATTGTTGTTATTGATGTCTTCATTGTTGGATAGGACAGAGAGAAATGGAGAGAGGAGGGGAAGACAGAGAGGGGGAGAGAAAGACAGACACCTGAAGACCTGCTTCACCGCCTGTGAAGCGACTCCCCTGCATGTGGGGAGCCCGAGGCTTGAACCGGAATCCTTACGCCAGTCCTGAGCTTTGCGCCACCTGTGCTGAACCACTGTGCTACTGCTCGACTCCCTTGATTATCGTTTTTACTGCTTGACAACCTCAGTGAAGTCTGAACTTCTGTAATAGACATCAAGTTGAAACAAATCATTATATAACTATATACATGAGTAAAATGCCTTTGAATTTAACCTTAACACATGAATATTTTATCCAGTTTATACATTCAAAAGTATAAGCATATTTTAGCTTATCTAGGTATCACTTACATAGAAAATTATGTAAATTATTATTAATTTAAATAGTTCCATTGCCTTCAGATATGACTAACACAATACTGTTCATTATTATTATTCATGAGGCGAAAGGAAAGGAATATTTAAGAAAAATTCTCCACTTGATGAAACAGAACCACACCCAACACAATTATGCCTAATGGCACCTGTAGACCTGCTTCATCACTAGTGAGGTGTCCTCGCGGCAGATGGGGAGCAGGAACTTGAACCTTGATCCTTGTGTAGGTCTGTGCACATAGTACTATGTTCGCTTAACTAGGTGTGCCACCACCAGCCCCCTGGGAGTTTTGTTTTTGTTTTGTTTTGTTTTTTAGTGAGCCCACACACATTGCAAGGAACTTTGGCACAGTAACTAGACATGTGTTAATACTTCTTTGTCTTTCTGGTGTGATCCATTAAAAAATTCTGATAATTTTTTCCGAGCTTGCATATGATTTAATTTCTTCACTAGATCCCTATTCTCTTCCAGAAAAACCTTAAGCTAATTTTGGATAATAGTGAAGAGATTAAAAGTCATAAAAGGCTCAGAACAGAGCCAAGGTTATGTGACTCATTCTCAGAGTTTCCTGATTAGAACCGACACTGTTGCCCATATCCATTTGGAGGTTAATTACATGAGATGTATTAATCCTAAAATCTCTTTGTTACAAATGATGGTAAATAAGCTCAACATATTTCTAAATATCAATATATATCACACTTTGAATAGTGTCTGGAATGTGGTGCTATCTTGACTTATTAAATGCTTTACAAACCTAAATATAAGCAAGGCATAACACAGATAACATTTGTTTTAATAGATACATCAAACATACCAAGTTAATTCCCCTTCCTTCTGAACCAGGTTTCTTTTGTTTCCCTGGAAATAAAAGAGAGAGAGAGAGAAATAAGAAACAAACAAAAAAAGTAAACAACAATATAAAATCTCTCTCAATCTCCTGCAAAGTAGGAGTTTGGAAAGAACATGAGTTCAGAAATCAGACTGCTTTATTGAAATCCCTTCCCTATAACAGAGGTAAGATGCCACGCTCACCACTTGCATGTCAGTGCTAATGTTGTCAATTTAAGTTTGGCTATTGGCCATGACTAGCATAGAACATAACTCAGTGTGTGAGAATTCATACCAGCTATGTTGATTACTCATTCTTCACTTGCTCCCCCCCCAGAGAGCCTGATGGCATATCCAAGATGAAAGTGCAGGCTCTAGCACATCTTTTTAAAAACACTGAAAATATACTCATTGCCAGACTAACTGCTCTCTGCATACCAACATAACCTGTGTACCTACTGCCTAGTTTACTTGAAATGTGGTGAATCAAAGAGTGCCTTCGTAACTTTTTCTCTGAAGTTCAGAAAAAGAAGTTGTTTCAATAACCTCAAGGGTGGTGATACCTGGAGAGAGGTTATGGAAAGATTCTGAGAATTGAAGATAAGGAATTGTCTCAGAATTCGAAGGTTTTGTGCTCCAGAAGTTCTCACCATGAAATACCAGAAACACTTTTCCCCCAGACAAAGCTTTCTCTTGTGGCAGATATAAGGGCTGCTCTGTTTAGCTTAGTTTCTATAACTACTTTGTGGCCGCTGTTGTGGGAAACTGATGGGAGGAGAAGGCAAAGGAAAAAGGAATGAAAAAGAGATCTGGGGTGATTCAAATTAAGACTAGATCAGACTTCATCACAAATTCCCTCTCTCACTGTTTAAATGTTTGTTCATGATGTTGAAAGAGTTCTTAAAAAACCTGAAAGTAATTAAACAAGAAAAAAACCCTCACACCTCTCCCATCATAATCTGACCCACATGTTTTAAATGCATTACTTAGTTATTCTGTTCAATCTTATGCTTGTGACAACAGAAATTATAGATATGAAATTCCTCTGGAGCTGTTTGGTCTTCTATTAGACAAGGGTGTGTATGACTGCCATGTAGAATGGCTTTGAAAAAAAAAAACAAACGATAAGACAAATGAATTCAAACCAGACCTGTAGCTTTCAGTGACTATTCCAACCTTCCTTTTAGCACTCATAGTGTATATCGATGCTTCTTCTCACACAAACCTAACTTTGACATAGCAGATGATATGCCCAGCAACTTACTCTCCATACCATGGTCCTTTCTGGATTGCTGTTCTGTGGTGAGAATGTCTCAACATGGCTAGAGAGAAGGTGCCTGAATTAATCCATTTTGCTTTAATGGTGAATGTATTCGTTGTCTTCTAGGACATAAGTAGCATATTTTATTGCAGAATGTTGAGAAAGAACACAAGAACCAAGAAGAGGCTATATCTACTTGAGTAACTGAATCTGAAACATGTGTACTGACCAGCAAAGGGAAAATGGAAGCCACCGTGGTGTCTTCTTAGGCAGCAGAAGAAGTATAAACAGACAATGAGGAGAGGCAGTCCTCCCAATGGAGCCAAACAAATGATGATCCACTGTTTGTTGACTATTTCTTCCTTGCTGGGTGGTCTTGAGGCACTTGTGTCTGAAATGTCAGCCAGTGCTAAAAACAGTTTAGAAATGAGAGACAGGCTAGAATCAGCAGCATCCTCAGCATTATTAAGAGTTCCACTCATGCTTCTATTTCCTTCCAGGAGCCACTCTGTAAGACCTGGAGTCTCTGCACTCTCACCAGCATCTATTGTTCTTACTAAATATATTATATATCTTAAATACTTTATAAGAATACTTTTATTTCTTTACAGGTAATCTCTAGTAAAACAATATACATAATATACATATCAGTAAGCACTTCACCAAGATCTTTATTAAACTACCTTTTTTTTTTTAGCTCTCTTATTAACCACATAAGAAAAGTAAGAATATCATTGCTTTTATCCAGCACTATGCCTTGAAGAGTATTATAGCTACAAGACATGTCCAAGGTAAGACAGACCTTGAAGGCCAGTAAGAACTCAAGATAATATGTTCTAATACAAAATTCAAGATCCCTTAACAGTGGTTTTTTATTGTCTTATAACTCTTGGTATGTCTAAATACTAAACACTCTCTTGTTTCTCCCCATACCTTAGATATCTTCAAATATGCCTTATTTGTCACAAGATTAGTGCTTCTTATGTGTTTTTGTTTTTTCAGGATTAAATTACTGGCAGAACTACTATGTCTGGAAGTATTTTGGGTTGACAAAATGTAGGACTATGGTATCTAGTGGGTAGAGACCAGGAATGCTGTTAAACATCTTGCATTACACAAGGCAACTTCCCCCATTGTCCAGTTTAGCAAAGAATTACCCAGTCTAAAGTATCAGTAGAGAAAATCTGACTTAAGTTATGGTTGTGAAATACTTTTATAGAGACAGTGACAGAAAGACAGAGGTAGTGGGAAAGTTACCATAGCCCAGAAGCTACCCACAAATAGGATAGTGACAGGGGTCGAACCAGAGTTGGACCACAGGAAAAATAGATACCCTACTGAGTGAGCTATTGTTAACACAGTGAGTGAGTCTTTGTTAACACAGTATGAAAAACAAATATACCAGAGTAAGATGTTCTGTTATGATATGTGTGGTTTGCTTGCCCATATGCTTCAATTCCTTGGTTTGGAGTAAAATCAGTGAGGAACTGTTACAGCAGAGTTTGGTGATTCAGAGTGGCAACAAAAACTCTATTGTTCATGCTGCAGCTGTTGTTTGGGTTGGGTGAACAGTCAAGTCTTTGCTAAGAGTGGCAGACACAGATGTCTGGGGGAGGAGCACAGATAGGAAGAAGGCTTAAGGTGTCTGCAACAGATAACCAAGTACAAACAAACCGACTCAATAAAGATCCAGTTTTTATTATCCATCAAATAATCTAGTTTTCTTACTTTTATTTTCTAATTTGATACTTACTAATTAGAGGCTGTTCTGAATTATTTTGAATTCTCTCTGAAATAGAAAGACAAAATAAATAATTATAATTGTTATGAAAACAATGAAGCTGTATACTCACATATGTCTAAGATCAAAGCTAGTTTCTGAGAAGACATTAGCATCTGCCCACCACCACCACCAACAAAAAAAGGTAATTATCCAGCTCCAAGTTTGCATAATAAGGAGGGCCTTACCTGTAGATTGTGGACACAGAGCAAACCCTGGTCTATTATTTTGAGACTCAAAAATAAAACTGAAACTGTAATACAAACTTCAACATTCTGCTTTTACTCCCTCTTCCTCTTCCTCTTCATCTTTATTTTGTTTTCTTTTCTCCCTTTTTTATAGTCAGGACTTCACCACTCCAAAATGACTTTTTCAGTCAGAAAGAGAAAGGCAGTTGGGGGAAAAAGAGGGAAGAGAAAGACCATAGCACTAAAGCTTCCTTCATTGCAGTGGTGGGGGGGGGGGGCAGTCTTAAACCTGGCTAACACACATGACAAACCAGGCACACTGTTCAAGTGAGCTATGTTTTCTGACGCCTCTTCTCCATTCCTAAAGTGTAAGCACACAATAAAGCCTATAGGACACTTTCTGACACCTGGAACAACACAATGCACATTCAACAGGTGCACTGCATATGAATGACCACAAAGAGATGATGATTTTGATGACAAGTGTGGTACTCATTCCAAAGCACAGATTGTAGCTCCCACTTCCTGCCCACTCACTATCTCCCCATTTCCTGCTAAGATAATTATGACCATCTGCTTTTTTTTTATTAATCCCTTTTGTTGCCCTTGTTGTTTTATTGTTGTGGTTATTATTGTTGTTATTGATGTCATTGTTGTTGGACAGAGAGAAATGGAAAGAGGAGGGGAAGACAGAGAGGGAGAGAAAGACAGACACCTGTAGACCTGCTTCACCGCCAGTGAAGCGACTCCCCTGCAGGTGGGCATCGGGGGCTAGAACCGGGATCCTTACACCAATCCTTGCGCTTTGCGCCACGTGCGCTTAACTTGCTAGCTGCTGCCTGTCTCCCATGACCTGCTTTTGTTTAGTTCCTTATTTAGTATTGACCAAGGGAAGTTAGGGTGGACGAAGCTGCAAGCCAACATTTGTTTTAACGACTGCTATCCAACTTTTCTCCCAGGGCTTTAATTTGCAAAGATATTTCCTTCATTCGAAGACAATGAAACATTAAAATCCTCCACTCTGTCACAGTGCTGCTTTTACAAGAACCAATTCTTAACTTGATTATAAAAAGTAAAAGAAGAATCAGCTACAAAGGGAAGAAAATCCTTAACATACTTTAAGAAGGATATAACAAGGGAAGAGCATGGACAGATTTTTTTTTTAATTATACTTCTAAAATTTGTTCATGAAAAACATGACTCAAAAATATAATTTCTAGAGTACATTTTTCTCTTCAGTTTATTATGTACTCCAAAGTACAAAAAGGAAAGTAATTTTTCTTTGCCCCTTTCTGTGATATGCTTATTTCTATCATTTTATGAAAGGAAAATCCACACCCAGGTCAAAGCAAATCCTTAAATAACCTACTCGACCTTTTGTAAAGGAAGCAAAGATGACTTTGAGAACTATGCCACAGTTGCTGCTTCCTGGGACAGGAGAATTCTTACAAGATAAAAGGCTTTTTCACATGTGTGATAAATGAAAGGCATGGATATAAAATGGCATAGCAAATTTCTTAACAAGAGAAATCACTTCCCTCAGGATAAACACGGAATGTTTCATGAAGCATTAGGAACTGAACAGAAAGGGACAAACTCTGATGTGTGGAGGCAGATGACAGCATGCCCCATGAGTATCAACAACAACATAGAAAAAACCGTGGTTGGGTGAGTCAGGGGGTAGCCCAATGGGTTAAGGTACTTGGCACAAAGAGCAAGGACCAGAGTAAGGATCCCGGTTTGAGACCCGGGCTCCCCACCTGAAGGGGAGTCACTTCACAAGCGGTGAAGCAGGTCTGCAGGTGTCTATCTTTCTCTCCCCCTCTGTCTTCCCCTCCTCTCTCCATTTCTCTCTGTTCTATCCAAAAACAAACAACAACAACAACAACAATAATAATAATAACCACAACGACAAAACAAGAAGGGCAACAAAGGGAATAAATAAATATTTTTTTTAAATGTGGTTGGGCAGGAGTAGATATCATAGTGGTTATGCACAGAGATCCTCATGCCTGAAGCTCTGAAGTCTCAAGTTCAATCTCCTATACAACCATCAGCCAGAGCTGATCAGTGCTCTGGTAAGAAGAAAAACAAACAAACAAACAAACAAACAAAAAACATGAACAGGGCTTGATTGTGACAGACTGGCTTGTAATTGAGAGATTCTACATGGGATCCTGAAGCAACACAGAAAATTTTAAGGGTATGAGTCCTGAGAGGTCATCAAGGCCTTGGTTATCAAGCACAAACCCAATAGTGTAACTTTAAGGATGTTCTACAAGGAACTGAATAAAAGAGTGACATTATGAAAGAAGTTTACCAGGCAATTCATGTGTATTTGGAAGATTAGCTGGCTAAAATGGATCAAAACTGAACAACATAAAAGACAAGAAGTCCATACAGTTCACTCTATCAGAGCTAAAGAAGCAGCTTTGTCATGAACATAGCCCCTGGAGCTCCAGTGGTGCAATCAGTTAGGGCGCGGTACTTAATATGAAGATAGCCTCAAATTCAAAGCCCAGAACCATGAGAGGTGCTATGGTACTAGAATAAGCTTTAGTGCTGTGGTTCATTTCTCTTTTTCTGTTTGAATAAAAAGTGGCCAGAGTGGTGAAATTGTGCATGTGTGAAGCACTAGCTCCACACACAAAAATAATAATTGTTTCATTTTAGAAAAAGGATAATATCTAAAATATTCATAGATATGGGATGATCTCACTCTCAGGCAGAAGTTGAAAAACAAGATCAGAAAAGAAAACACAAGTAGAACCTGAAATGGAATTGGCTTATTGCACCCAAGTAAAAGACTCTGGGGTGGGTGGGTGGGGAGAATACAGGTCCATGAAGGATGATAAATGACATAGTGGGGGTTGTATTGTTAAATGGGAAACTGGGGAATGTTATGCATGTACAAACTATTGTACTTACTGTTGAATGTAAACATTAATTCCCCAATAAAGAAATAAATTTTAAAAAGTAATAAAATAAAATATTCATAGACCACATTACAGAGTGGAAAGGTTTATAAACACAAGAGAAAAGACCCAAACTGAGGGTCGGGCAATGAGTTAAAGTCATTAGAAAAGTAGGAGGGTTGGGAGTAGGGCAGTAGCACAGTGGGTTAAACACGTGTGGAGCAAAGCACAAGGACTGGCTTAAGGATCCCAGTTCAAGCCCCTGACTCCCCACCTTGTTGGGAAATTGTGCAGATGCGGTCACATCCACCATGTTGTCCCCTCAGGGTATTGTCAATTCCTGTGAGAGTTGAAATTATAGTCCCGGAGTGCCTTGTTCCACCATGTTGTCCCCTCAGGGTATTGTCAATTCCCATGAGAAATGCTATTCCCGGAGTGCCTTGTTTCCTAGCCAATCTTGTCCCGACTTGTCACTTCCAGAATTTCTCCTATAAAAGCCCTTCTGCTTCTGCTCCCCTCTCTGTTTGCCCCTTTTCACATTGGTGACCGGACGCAGAGAAGGGTTGTTGTACATAGCAGGAGGCGGTCATTTTGCTAACTCCACGTGGCCCGAACCTCTGCGCTCTCACCCAACTCTGAGGTGCCCCCGTGATTAAAGATTTGTGTTCCCTCTCAGCCCTGATCCCTTCTCTCTCCTCTGCACATGCAGCCCGACATCTGGTGCCTGAACAGGGACTTAACCCACCCAGACGCAGGTAAGTATATAGCCGTTTGGCTCCCTATAGCCTCGTGTCCCTTTTCTCCCTCTTCTTATTTCTCTGAGACCCTCCCGCCATGGGAGACCTTCCTTTTTATGAAGAGGCTTCCAAAAGAGGGGTACAGTTCTACACAATTCCCACCACCCGATCTCCATATCCCATCCCCTCCCCTGATAGCTTTCCCATTCTCAATCTCTCTGGGGACTATGGACCCAGGGTCGTTGTGCCCTTCTAGACTTCTAGGCTTCATGGTATTGGGTTGCAGCTTACCCTGGACTACTGTGAATTTCCGCACTGTACCCCTTTAAGAGATTTTTAAAAATGTCTTACAATTTTTTTTTTATTTTTACATTTTTTAAAAATTTTTTTAGGTGTGCTTTTTGCACATATTTATTTTCAACTTATGGACTGTCTCCTAATCATTTTTTATTAGTGATTTGATAATGATTAACAAGTTTGTAAGAAAATAGGGGTACAAATCCATACAGTTCCCTACACCAGTGTTCTGTGTCCCACCAAGTTGCAGATGCTACCATAATCTCATCCTGACTTCTCTGGGAAGACAACCTTGCCAATGTGTCCTGGACCCTCACCTCTCCAGAGCTACACCTGACTAGGGAAAGACAGAAACAGGGGGTATGGATCCACCTGCCAATGCCCATGTCCAGTGGAGAAGCAATTACAGAAGCCATAACTCCTAACTTCAGCACCCCCAAAATAACTGTAAGGTATCCAGGCCTTCCACCTTTTGCAATCCCAAAAGAACCTTAATGGAGCCAGACCTTCCACCTTCTGAACCCCATAAAGAATTTTGGTCTCTACTCCCAGAAAGAAAAAGAATTGAGAAACTTCCAATGAAAGGATAGGATACTGGTACGAATTGTATGGAATTGGACCACTCTTATCCTACAAACCTGGTAATCATTATCAAGTCACTAATAAAGAACATGCAAAAGGAGGAAGAGGAGAAGAATAAGGAGGAGAAGAGAAAGAAGGAGGAGAAAAAGAAGAAGAAGGAGTAAGAGGAGGAGAATAAGAAGGAGAAGAAGGAGGAAAAGGAGAAGAAGAAGTAAAAGTAGTAGGAGGATGAGGTGGAGGAGAAGGGCAAGAAGGAGAAAGAAAACAAAGAAATGAAACAGACTGGAGATATGGATTGACCTGCCAACACCCATGTCCAGCAGAGAAGCAATTACAGAAGCCAGAACTCCCAGCTTATGTACTCCCCAAGATAATTTTGATCCATACTTCCAGTGAGGGACAAATGCTAGGGGGAAGATGACCAGAGAGCACAGAACTCCAACTACATTAGGAACAGAAGAGAGAGAAGGAAAAAAGAGAGATATTTGGATGTAGTAATAGATTTATGTGTGACTTGGAAAGGAAGAAAAGATGGGGCCTTAAAAAAAACTAAGAGGGGGTGGGGCAGTAGTGCAGCAGGTTAAGTGCACATGATGCTAAGCTGCTAAGTGCAAGGACCACCGTTAACGATCCCAGTTCGAGCCCCTGTTTCCCCACCTGCAGGGGCATCGCCTCAAGGACGGTGAAGCGGGTCTGCAGGTGTCTATTTTTGTCTCCCCTCCTCTCTCAATTTCTCTCTGTCCTATCCAGCAACAGTGACAACAACAACAACAACAACAACGATAAATAACAATGCCAACAAAAGGGAAAAAATAGCCTCCAGGAGCAGTGGATTCGTAGTGCAGACACCGAGCCCCAGCAATAACCCTGGAGGCAAAAAAAGAAAAAAAAGAAAAAGAAAGAATGAAAGAAAGAAAGAAAGAAAGAAAGAAAGAAAGAAAGAAAGAAAGAAAGAAGGAAGGAAGAAAATGTAGACAGATTGGGGCTGGGGCATGGCGCACCTCTTGAGTGCACATGTTACAATGTGCAAGGACCCGGGTTCAAGCCCCTGACCTCCACCTGAAGGGGAAAAGCTTTGCGAGTGGTAAAGGAGTGTTGTAGTTGTCTGTCTGATTTCTGCCTCTCTACCACCCCCTTCTCTCTCAATTTCTGGCTGTCTCCATCCAATAAAGAAATAAAGATAATAAAAAATTTAGAAAAAAACAACAAATCTAGACAGATTGTGGTAGAAATAATAGCTAATACAAATCTGCAACCTTGGGAGAACTGCTGTAGCTTACATCAGAAGGATTGGGGATCCAGTACTCTGGTGGTGTGAACAGTGCAAAATTGTACTCCTATATCTTGTGATTTTGTAAATCATTATTAAATCACTAATGAAAAAAGAAAAATGTAAAAAAAAATATAAAAAAGGAATTCAAATGGATTTTTTTAATGGATTTTTTAATTTGGGTCACTTTAAAGGAATTTGGAACCTGATTCCAAAATGTGCGTGTAAAGTAATAATTTAAAAACACAAAATGCATGCATTTAAGTTAATGGTGCCCATATAAGAGGGAACTGTGCAATGTTACATATAGATTTCCAACATGATACAGCTATATTGAACATCTTTAAAATTTCTCTTATGCAATTACCTTAGAAGTCAGTATATGAAATACCTTTTTATAATTAAAAGATGACTCTTTCATCTAAATCCATTTATCATTGTAATGTACATACAACATAAAATTATTACTGAAATTATTCAATGTGTGCAATTCAGTGACTTTAAGACACTCACTATATTGTATAATTACCATCACTACTTGGTTTTAGAAGCTTGTCATTAGCCTATAACAAGACCTTACCCGAGTAAAATAATCATATTTATCCTCCCCTTCTTCCAATGACAGCCTCTGACTGTCATTCATCATTTTCTATATCGGAATTTTTCTGTTCAAGATATCTTCTGTACAGTCACACAATATGTGATCTTCTGTGGCTTGTTTCTTTTCTTAGCATAAAGTTTATAAGCTTTTTTATGTTGTAGTATATGTTTGTCCTTCACGGCTTACTTATCCTGACTGAAAATTATTCCATTGGATAAATATACCATATCCAATATATCCACGTATCCTTTATCCATTTATCAGCCAATTGGACATTCAGTATGTTATTGTGAGGGCTGCTTAAACATTATCACACATTTTTGTGTGAATATATAGTTGTACAACAGTTCGGTATTTACTAGGAATGGAATTTATATGTCCATGGGAATTATATTTAACCTTACGAGGTACTACCAGATTGTTCTCCAATGCAACTGCACCATTTCACATTCCCATGGCCCCTTTATAAGGGTTTCAATTTGTCCATGTGCTATTTTTCTCTAAAAAAATATCATATATATTTATATCCAGTCATACACTCTTAGTCAGTAGGAAGTGGTATCCCATATTATGGCTTTGATTTGCATTTCTTTTGTAAATACATTGAGCTTTTTTGTTTGTTTGTTTGTTTGTTTGTTTCTGTGCCTATAGGCCATATACAGATCTTCTTTAGAGAGAGGACTATTTTGTCTATTTTTCAACTGGCTTATTTGTTACTGAGTTATAGTAATTCATGATATATTTTGGGTACTAGCCCCTTACCAGTTATATGATTTGTAAATATTTCCTCATATTCTGTGGATTGTCTTTTTCTATTTATTATTATTAATAAGGCTTTACTATTCTGGATTGACTTTTTCAGACAGAGAGTGACAGAAACAGAGAGACAAAGGTCGAAAAGGACTCTCCTCAGTGTGCTGGGGGGTCTGGCTCAAATCTTGGTTGTGAATTGACAAGGGAGGCACACTAGGCACACTATCCCAATAAGCTATTGAATTTTTTTTTTACCTGTTTTCCTCTCTTGATACTGTCTTGAACAAAAAATGTTTAACTTTGATGAAGTAAAACTTACCTGTTTTTCTTTTGCCGCTTAAACTTTTGATATTGTTTCTAAGACGTTATTAACAAATCCAAGATCATTGAGATTTATTCCCTACATTTTCCTTTAAATAATATTGAAATTTTAGGGCCCAGGTGGTGGTGAATCTGGTTGAGCACACATATTACAGTGCACAAGGATCTGATTAAGCCTCTAGTCCCCACCTACAGGGGGAAAGCTTTGCAAGTAGTGAAGCAGTGTTGCGGGTGTCTCTCTCTTCCTCTCTATCACCCTCTTCCATCATGATTTCTAGCTGTCTCTATCCAATAAATAAATAAATAAATATAGTAAAAAATTTAATTTAACATATTGGAATTTTATGAAACATAGATCTTATATTACTGTATTAGATCTATAATGCATTACTATCCATTTTACTTATTTTCTCTTATACATAGTTTCAAGTAGAAGTCCAATTTTTGTTTTATTTGTGAAAATTTAATTTACCAGTACCATTTATTGAAGAAAATCTATTCTTTTTCCATTGAATGAAACTTTGTAAAATAAAAAATCAGCTCTCCAAGGATGTATAGCTTAATCCTAGACATTCAATTTTATTCCATTGAATTATATAGCTCTATTTATGCCAGTACCATGTAAGTTTTCTTTGTTATAGCACTTGGGTCTCACGTCTGAGTGGCTCTTCCTAGCCTAGTTTTTCATTCTTTTTATTTTGGAGAAAGAGAAGAGACATCACAGTACTATTCTTCCACCCATGGGGCTCTCCCCAATGCTATGCAATTTAAAGAGTACATATATTTATATGACATAACCATATTGTCTATGAAATACAGTTAGTTTTACTTCTTCATTTTCAATTTGGATGTTTTTATTTATTTTCTTGATTAATTGTTCTGACTATAACTTTCAGTTAAATTTTGAATAGAAATGGAGAAAAAAATACTTGTCTTGTTCCTATTATTAGGGTGAAATCTTTCCATCTTTCACTTCTGAATATAGATGACAGCTATAGGATTTTCACAAACCCAATACTTTTTGAATCTCTCCTCTCCCTCTCTATTTATACATGTTTCTTTTAGCTTGTTTCCCACCCCTACTCCTACCCCCACACCCCCAGTGTAAGTCAGTATTTCCTTCCTCTGCTCTTTGAACCCATAAGAAGACGTCTGGAGAGGAACTGAGGAGGTAGTTAGAGCTATAAATATTTCCAAAGCCCATTATGAAGTCAGGTTATTTTTATTATTATTAGTCTCTGTGCAAACTGTGAACTATTACCACGTGTATAATTGTCTGAATACTTCAAAACTAATTTCAGGAATTATTATCAGTAAAGTCAAAGATAGAAAGCAAGGAAAAAAAAAAAAAAGGAGAAAGTTGTATATGACCCTTGATGTCCACTTTGTAATTTTGTCCCATATTTTAGTCATTTACTTTAAGATTTATCAAATAATTATATGCCTTCTAAAGGTAAGAATGACAACTTATTTTTTCTTTCCTCTGACGTTATCGCTGGGGCTCCATGCCTGCACTACAAATTCACTGCTCCTAGAGGCCATTTTTTTTCCATTTTATTGAGTAGGACATAGAAGTTTTGAGAGGAGGTGGGGGGGATAAAGCTAGAGAGATATCTGCAAACTTGCTTCACTCCTTGTGAAGCGACCCCCACCCCTGCCATGGAGGAACCAGGGATGGGGAGCCAGCGGCTAGAACCGGAATCCTTGAGCAGGTCCTTCGTAGTATATCCCAATAGTGAAACTTTGACACACACACACACACACACACACACACACACCCCTCATGATCTGTGAGATATGATTGCCTTCTGATGTTACACATGAACTCAATGTCTAAGACAATCACTTCATAATCAGTCTTCACCCTCCATGATATATGGTAAGAAAAACTGACTAATCTTCATGTCTAGAACTCACCTCTCACATAAAGGACTACTGAATGACTTTCCATGACTTCAGTTGTTAAATTCACAGAACAGCGGTATGATCCATTGTCACTTGCAAACACTTGATCAAAATGCAGAACAAAAACTGAAGTATTCTCCTTTTCTTCCCAACTCAAATGTCCCTCATCTCCAAGACTTAAACACTTGTTTCCTTTAAACTTGCACCAGGTCACGTTAGGTCTGTGGGTACAGTATTTCACAGGGCATTCCAGTTTAAATGTATCACCTACTGAGGCTGTGTACTTGGAATCTCTCTTAACATAAATTGCAGTACATGATCTTTCTCCTGAAAGATGGAAAAAAGGGGGGGATTAAAATCAAACGTGTTCTGGAAGGACCAGATATTTCTCAAGCATGATTCTAATAACACTCTAGTAACTAAATCTCACTACCTGAGTATCTGATACATAATAGGCAAACAACAGGTGTTGAAAAATAGTTTTCTCAACTGCTCAAAAGTTGCCAAAATATTATGAATATTTTTTTTATTATAAAATTACATTTCATTTTTATAGCTGTTCTGGTAGGTAGTAAATAATAATAATAACAATAATAATGTATTATCAATTGCCTATACTTCAGGACTGTTTGAAAATTAGTATTTTAACACACTTAACCCTCACAGCAAAAGATAAATAAATAAATTATAATGAACATTATTTTAGAAACAAGAGAACTGGCATACTAAGAAATGTTTAAATTTATATGTTAGACTAGGCTAATCCTGACTTAAACACTTAAGAGTCTTAGTTTCTCAAACACTAATTATTTATGTGTTGTTTCTTGAACAACAGTCACACTTTCTATTACTGGCTCTGATATATTCCATAAGTGGAAGAGAAGGGTTTATAGATAACTATATCTACTATCTTTGAAATAAGAATTTTCTTTTTAAAAAAAAAAATTCTTTTGGGGGGATTGTTTTTCATTCGACAGTAAATACAATAGTTTGTACATGCATAACATTTCTCAGTTTTCCACATAACAATACAACCCCCACTAGGTTCTCTGTCATCCTTTTTGGGCCTGTACTCTCCCCCCACCCCACCCCCCACCCCAGAGTCTTATACTTTGGTGCAATACACCAACTCCATGAACTAACAATTATCTTTGTTTTTCAATGATCTCGATGCTGTCTTGTAACTTTTCCAATATAGAAGACATATAGCTCAAGTTGACTGTTGGAAGGAACCATAGGGTGTTTTTAGATAACTTGATTTTTTTTCTTCCCAGGTGGGAGGAAAACTGTAATCTGCTTCTTTTTGAAGTTTTGCCTACTTGCCACATGTACAGAAAATATGATGCCTTTTAGTTTGGTGAGGAGGACTTCTACTGAAAATAGATTTATCTGTCTTCTATGAACTTTCAATTAGTAATTGTCAACTGTATATAAAATGTGCAACAATTTCTTTAATCATCTGCATTTCCCTAAGCAATATGTTAGCCTTAATTCACCATGAAAATATTTACCTAGCTACCTAGCAACCTCAACATCTGTTTTTTTTTTTTTTTTTTTTTTTTTTTACCTTTGCACTGTTAAGCTCTGGTTCATGGGGATTGAACTTGGAACCTCAGAGACCCAGGCAACAAAGTTCTTTTGCATAACCATTATGCTATCTCCCCAAGCCTGGAACATAACTAAGAGCCAACATACATGAAAAAGAATATTTTCTAAGAAAAAAAAAATGTGGCAGTGTGATTGTGTGTGTGTGTGTGTGTGTGTGTGTGTGTGTGTGTGTGTGTGTGTGTGTGTGAATTTAGGGCGTCACATACATGATTTCACCATTCTGGGTTATAATTCGCTTTTTTTATTTTTAACTCAGATTTAGAATATATTATTCTTACAATTCCATTATAACTATCCAATTATCTCAAGGGTATAATTTTACATAACACTATAATGAGTATGTTCATAATGACAATATTGAATTAACAATGAAACTTTATATTTAGTCTAATCTATCTAAACAAAGAACAGTTTGGTCTATTTTACAAAGAACTTTATCAGAAATGGTTACGTCAAAAATGTTTGAACTTTTTAGGAGTGAACTTCAATTACTCAGAATATACATTTACTGTACACATTATTCTGTCTCTGCTAACTCTTGGACAAGCTCAAGAAATTGTAGCAACCATTAACTTCTTTGCATTAATTACATTATGAGTTTATATAAATAATAAAACAGACTTCTACAGAGTTCACTTGTTATTCTGGTAAAACAAGATAACTAATGTAGACTAAATTTCTATTAAATTGAGCCTTTTGTCATAATTTTTTAGTAGCATTAAGACTAAATATGTTGAGTGTTTTCTCATTTATTTTTCTTTTCTATATCTGTATAATTATTATTATTATTTTTTCCTCCTCCAGGGTTATTGCTGGGCTCGGTGCCTGCACCATGAATCCACCGCTCCTGGAGGCCATTTTTTTCCCCCTTTTTGTTGCCCTTGTTGTAGCTTCGTTGTGGTTACTATTATTGCCCTTGTTGACGCAATTCGTTGTTGGATAGGACAGAGAGAAATGGAGAGAGGAGGGGAAGACAGAGAAGGGGAGACAAAGATAGACACCTGCAGACCTGCTTCACCGCCTGTGAAGCGACTCCCCTGCAGTTGGGGAGCCGGGGGCTCGAACCAGGATCCTTACGCAGGTCCCTGCGCTTTGCGCCACATGCGCTTAACCCACTGCGCCACCGCCCGACCCCCTGTATAATTATTTTTAACTTAACCCTATCCTGAACTACTCTTTCAGAAATAAATCCAATCCCTTTATTAATTCTTTTCATTAATCTTCAAGCATTTTATTAATTGACACAAGTACTATAGATTACAATGGCATAGCCTTATGGAGACTATAACTAGAACAATAAAAAAGCAAAGAAAGCTAAGAACTAACCAGATGGTGAGCTGGGGAAAACATTTGGTCCTGAGTTCAACATGTTGCAGTACTTAGCATAATCTTCCACTTTATTTCTTTGACCTTTTCAACAAGAAAAGTCTCATTTGTAACTATTTCCTAACTCTCAGAAACTTCTCTTCTAGAAGTGTGCTTGTATCTCATCACCTCTATTGAGGATAATTATCTGAGTGAGTTTTCAGAAAGCAAACAGACAAAGGAGAACATCTGAGAATTTTTTGAGAATTGCATAAAATTTCTATAATGTCTGAAGTCTTGTAACTGATTTGAGACCTCAAACAAATTCACTTTATGACTTCCAAATTTGATTGCTTCCAAAAAAAATTTTTTTTAAATGTAAGCAAACTGAAAGTCAAGTTTTAAGGATGAGATTTTCAAAAACTTGAAGAGAAAGGACAAGATAACTTACTAAAAGGAACTACCTAGCAATATAATACCTGGATGTGGCTAGACTTACAAAAACTAAAAGGGCATACCAGATGTAGAAAATTGAAGTGAAACTGTGTGCCCAAAAGTCTATTGGACTCAACATCCCTAATTTTAACAGACTACCTCCATCTCCTAGCTTCTCTTTTTGTTTATTTGAATAAGTCAATAATAATTGTGGAGCCTAGATCTCTATGCCAAAGTTGTGAAAACTGAGGAGTTTGAAAATGTGTAGACAGTGTTACCCTCATTTATTTGATGCAACAGGGATTAAGCAACAATGAAACTACTTTTGTGATATCTCTTTAGTATCTACCATTACCGTTATCTTATCTTCTTTTTTTTTTTTTTCCTCCTCTGGGGTTATTGCTGGGCTCGGTGCCTGCACCATGAATCCACCGCTCCTGGAGGCCATTTTTTCCCCCTTTTGTTGCCCTTGTTGTAGCTTCGTTGTGGTTATTATTATTGCCCTTGTTGACGCAATTCGTTGTTGGATAGGACAGAGAGAAATGGAGAGAGGAGGGGAAGACAGAGAAGGGGAGACAAAGATAGACACCTGCAGACCTGCTTCACCGCCTGTGAAGTGACTCCCCTGCAGGTGGGGAGCCGGGGGCTCAAACCGGGATCCTTACGGCGGTCGCTGCGCTTTGCGCCACCTGCGCTTAACCCACTGCGCCGCCGCCCGACCCCCATCTTATCTTCTTTTAAGTTTACTCAAACTAAAAGCAAGGCTCAGAAGGACCTTGTAGACCAGGGTCCATGAAATGGGGCATAAGAACATATATACAGAAGTTGGGGGGGAAAATATACCTTAAAGCAAAAGTGCACAGTAGTTTGAAGTGAGTCAATAAATGTAGCAAGCAAGCAAAAAGACCTAAAAATACACCATAAAGTACCTGGTGAAATAGTTTCTACTTAGACCTAGATACCCTTTTCACCTACCTTCTATTGCACATCCCTCAACAATTCCAAAACTAACTTTGTCAGACAAAGTAAGGACTACAAAAGTTGAATAAGAGCACAAGATGGGAATACTTTAATGATGACTCTTTAGTCACTACCAGACCACCCTATCACCTGAGGCCCTGGTCAGGGAGTCCTGAGATTCCCACACAGACATGATGGACCTAGACCTCTAACAGATCCCTCTCACCACTGTCACTGGTCATCTCCATCAGGAACAACACAATGGACCCCTTTGTAGGCCCCTATCAAACCTGGCCCTCAATGTGCATCAACAAAGGCAGGGAATGTTCCATTCTCCGAAGGGAGGTTGGATAGTATACTACCTATCACTCAAGCATGTTGGGTCCTGAAATTGGCACAGCATGGGATATTCCTAGCCATGACCACAGAATATAAGTTCAGACCTACAGGGATGCAGAGGTTACAGAGGCTCTTGTGTTGAACATGGGCCCCAGGTCAAATTAATGGGGTTTACAGTTTGTTAATATTTATATACTTTTCCTATGTTTGGGAGCTACTCTCTCCCCTGATCCAGCTTGTTGGTCCTTTTTCCAACTATGACACCATCCCCCCAGACAATAACTTAGGTCACCTGCACATTAGATGTCAGAAGCAGGCAAAAACTAGTAGGGTCGTGGGCCCCTTAGAATATACCTAAAATAGACCTACAAACTTTTTCCAAAACAGAGACCCAAAATCTCCATCCACAATATTCTTGAATTTAAGGTCATGATTAGTCAACAATTTTCTCTGCTTTATATCTTAACTCTTTTTCAGCCACCAGGTTCCAGATGTTACCGTGATGCCAACCGGACTCCCCCAGGGCAGACGACCCCAATCATTCGGGAGCCACACCTCCCCAGAACCCTACCCTTTTAGGGAAAAAGAGAGAAAGGCTGGGAGTATGGATTGACCTGTCAATGCCCATGTTCATCGGGGAAGCAATAACAGAAGCCAGACCTTCCATCTTCTGAACTCCATAATGACCCTGGGCCCATGTTCCCAGAGTGCTAAAGGATAGGAAAGCTATCAGGAGAGGGAGTAGGATATGGAGTTCCGGTAGTGGTGGGAATTATGTGGAATTATACCCCTCTTATCCTATGGTCTTGTCAGTATTTCCTTTTTTTAAAAATATTTATTTTATTTATTCCCTTTTGTTGCCCTTGTTATTTTATTGTTGTAGTTATTATTGTTGTCATTATTGTTGTTGAATAGGACAGAGAGAAATGGAGAGAGGAGGGGAAGACAGAGAGGGGGAGAGAAAGATAGACACCTGCAGACCTGCTTCACTGCCTGTGAAGCGACTCCCCTGCACGTGGGGAGCCAGGGCTTGAACCGTGATCCTTATACTGGTCCTTGTGCTTTGCGCCACCTGCGCTTAACCCGCTGCGCTACAGCCCGACTCCCCAGTGTTTCCTTTTTTAAAATAAAAATTAAAGAAAGAAAGACACTACAGCAAAAAAAAAAAAAAAAAATTGTTATGGCCTAGAGGAACAAATAAGATATAAGGCAGGCCTCCCTTGAAAGAGATTGCCTTGTAATGGTAAACAAAGATGAAATAACACTGTATAGATTTTGCATGGGTGTGCAAAGATTCACTTTGGTTGAAAAGAATGGAAAGATTATATTTGAGCAGAACATTAGAGAACTAACTAGTAGCTGGTTGAAGATGAAAGATGTGAATAGAAGAGAATTATTTATTTTTTTTTATTTTACTAAGGAAGTAGTGTTTTACAAAACTATTTTGTCTGAGTACAGTTTCACATCTCCTCAGAACGTGTTAACATACCTCACTGTACACCCAGGTGTAATCTCTCTCCACAGTAGTTGATAGTATCACTTCCCTTATCTAAGTCCCTAACCTCCCCCCTCCTCCTTTAATACAGGAGAGTGGTTTTTTTTATTTTTATTTATAAAAGTGAAACACTAACAAAAACCAAAGGATAAGACAGTTACAACTCCACACAATTCCTACCACCAGAACTCTGTATCCCATCCCTTCCCCTGATAGCTTTCCTATTCTTTATCCCTCTGGGAGTATGGACCCAGGGTCATTATGGGGTGCAGAAGGTGGAAGGTCTGGCTTCTGTAACTGCTTCCCCGATGAACATAGGTGTTGACAGGTCGATCCATACTCCCAACCTGTCTCTCTCTTACCCTGGGGGGGGGGGGGGGGCTGGGCTCTGGGGAAGCAGGCCTCCAGGACACATTGGTGGGGTTGTCTGCCCAGAGAAGTCCAGTTGGCATCATGTTAGCATCTGGAACCTGGTGGCTGAAAAAAGTGTTAACGCATAAAGCCAAACAAATCATTGGCTAATCCTGAACCTAAAGGCTGGAAGAGTGCAGATGAAGAGTTGGGGTCTCCATTTTGTAGGCCTATTTTGGTTATATTCCAAAGAGTCCATGACTATACTAGTTTGTTTTTTTTTTTCAGAGCCTGACATCTGATATGCAGGTGAATCCAAGTTATTGTCTGTGAAGATAATGTCAAGGCTGGAAAAAGGACCAGAAGAGAAGTATTTTAAAACTGAGAAGCCAGAAGGGACAACATTCATTTCAACATGGTTGTTTAAATGCTAACATATTGGGTGGACTTGAAAGAGTCACCCTTTCTAACTTGTTCTCTATTTATTTAAAATATGATGAAAGAATTTGATACCAAAAATGGGAAAATTCTTAATATCAATCCTACCTACCTACACACACACACACACACACACACACACACACACGTATACAATTCCCAGCCTCTTCAATGCATTACATACATTACGAAGCCATGTTTTGGTTCCTCTTTCTATGATATTATGTTGTCTTTCCATTTAGCTATTGGACTATCACTCTTTAAAGACTACTTGCTTGGGAGAAGTACAGAAGAGAGCTGGTTGTTAGTTCTGACCACTTCATTTATTTTTAATGAGATAATGGAAACAACACTGTGGTTCCTGCATATTCTTATCAAAGGGGTAGCCAGCATCATCTATCACACTGTCTTGAATGAGAAATAAAGAGAAGAATGTAAGTGTATCACCAAACATTAAATACATCAATTGACAAAAGAAGAAATAGACATGTCAACTGTACTTTTTCCTTGAAAAAAATAAAGTGTTTTATCTTTATCTATTTAAGATTAAAACTGGCATTTGTAGTGCAGGAGTGAAACACTGAGTTGAATGGAACACTTAAAATTTTCCATGTGATAAGCATGTTGATACAGCTTAGCTACATTTTAAAAATCATGTGTAATCACATCAAAAACTGAACTCAACTCACAAAATGAATATTCTGTGAAGAAGAATAAAGGACAGATCATATCTGCCTTTAACTGAGGTTTAGAAATCAGGGGCCAGGCAGTGGGTTCAAGCCCTGGTCCCCATCTGTAGGTGGGAACCTTCACAAGTGGTAAAGCAGGGCTACAGGTGTCTCTGCCTTTCTCCCTCTCTATCTCCTTCTCCTCTCTCAATTTTTCTCTGTCTCCATCTGAAAGAGAGCAAACCCAGAAATCAATATTAGCTACATAATAATAGTTAGTCTGCTGTTGCTGTCCTTGCTGCTTTTCTGAAGCTTTCTTATCTAATACTAGAAAGTTTATAATGTAGAAAACAATTAAAATAAAATCATACAGAAAAGGATGAAACCTCCGTCATGTCCAGGTTTCCATATGACATAATATACTCTTTTTTTTTTTTCTCTTTTTTTTTTTTATCTCCAGGGTTATTGCTGGAGCTGGGTGTGTGCACTACGAACCCACTGCTCCTGGAGGCCATTCTTTTCCCTCCATTTTTGTTGCCCTTGTTGTTGTTATGATTGTTGTTGTTGGGCAGGACAGACAGAAATCGAGAGAGAGAGAGAGAGAGGAGAAGACAGAGAGGGAGAGAGAAAGATAGACATTTGCAGACCTGCTTCACTGCCTGTGAAGCGAGCTCCAGGTAGGGAGCTGATGGTTCAAACCAGGATCTTTACACCAATCCCTGCACTTCATTCGATGCCCTTAACCACTGCACTGCCCAGACTCCATAATATACTTTTTTTTTAAATTTTCTTTATTGGGGAATTAATGTTTTTCATTTGACAGTAAATCATAATATACTTTTTTTAAGTTACTATAAATTTAGGAAGTCTCTCGATTTTTAAAAATTCTTATGAAAGCCACTGTTACATTATTTTTGTAAGCAGATTTCATGGACAGGTTTTTGTTGTTGTTGTTATTGTTTATTTCTTTATATTGCAAAGCCTGGACTTCACATACATATGACTTAATTACTCCCAGACTTCTCTCTCTTTCTTTCTCTCCTTTCCTCTCTCTCTCTCTCTCTCTCTCTCTCTCTCTCCTCCGAGAGTAGGAGAGACAATAAAGTATCAGAGCTTCTGTCAGTGTCATGGCACTGATTGTTTTGACAATTCTAGGTATTTTCTGATTCCAGATAAAAATTTATAGCTTTTTTTCTATTCTCTTACAAAATTGGTGGGAAGCTATCAGGGAAGGGGATGGGATACAGAGTTCTGGTGGTGGGAATTGTGTGAAGTTGTACTCCTCTTATCCTATGGTTTAGTCAATATTTCCTTTTTATAAATAAAAAATTAAATTAAAAAATAAAAATTAAATGATGATGAGTGAAAAAAATTGGTGGGACTTTGATGGAGATTGCACTAAATTTGTATATGGCTCTGGGTAGAAGAGTTGTTTTGACCCATCCCTCCCGCCCACTCCCACCCCCCACTGGCCCAGGAAGCTACATGTCTACCCCTCACCACTGGGTTTTTACTTTGGTGCCCTACTTACAATTTGATCAGGTCCTGCTTTTAGTTTCCCTTTCAGATCTTCTAAGTCAGCTTCTGTTGATGAGTGGGATCATCAGGTCCTGCTTTTAGTTTCCCTTTCAGATCTTCTAAGTCAGCTTCTGTTGATGAGTGGGATCATCCCATACTCATCTTTAACTTTCTGACTTAGTTCACTTAACATAATTCCTTCTAGCTCTGTCCAAGATGGGTCAGAGAAGGTGGGTTCATTGTTCTTGATAGCTGCATAGTATTCCATTGTGTATATATACCACAGCTTTCTCAGCCATTCATCTGTTGTTGGGCACCTGGGTTGCTTCCAGGTTTTAGCTATTATGAATTGTGCTGCTATGAACATAGGAGTACACACCTCTTTTTGGTTGGGTGTTATGGAGTCCTTGGGGTATAACCCCAGGAGAGGAATTATTGGGTCATATGGAAGGTCCATGTCTAGCCTTCTGAGAGTTTTTCAGACTGCTCTCCACAGAGGCTGTACCAATTTACATTCCCACCAGCAATGTAAAAGGGTTCCTCTGTCCCCACATCCTCTCCAGCATTTGTTGCTGCTGTCCTTTTTGATGTATGCCATTCTTGCAGGAGTGAGGTGGTATCTTAGTGTTGTCTTAATTTGCATTTCTCTGCCTTCTGCAACCCTCAACGACCCTGGGTCCATGCTCCCAGAGGGCTAGAGAATGGGAAGGCTTATCATGGGAGAGGGTGGGTTATGGGGATTGGGTGGTGGGAATTGTGTGGAGTTGTACCCCTCCTACCTTATGCCTTTGTTCACTAATCCTTTCTTAAATAAAAAATTAAAAAAAAAATAAATAAAGAAGAGTTGTTTTGATTGTTAATTCTTCTAAGCCATGAACATGAGATATCTTTCCACTTCTTTGTATCTTTTTCTATTTCCTGAATATTGACTCATAATTTTCAGTTTACAAGTCATTCACTTTTTTTCTTAGATAGTTTATTGTTTTTGCTGCTATAGTGAATGGGGCTTATTTCTGAATTTCTTCTTTTTCTTAGTGTTTGCATAAAGGAATGCCACTGACTTTTGTATTTTAATTTTGTAGCCTAACACCTTACTATATTGCTTAATAATTTCCAGAAGTTCCCTGCTGTATTCTTTAGGTGTGTGTGTGTGTGTGTGTGTGTGTATTATCATATCATCTGCTTTAGTAACAGTTTAACTGGATAATGCACATGCTTTCAAGGTTTAAACCAGGGAACCTGAGAAAAATTTTGATACTGTGGTGCGTCTCTCTATCTCTAATTCTTCCTTTCTATCTAAAAAAAAAAAATAAGGCTGGAGCAATGAAGCTCCAGTAATGACAAGGAAAAGAAAAAGAGGAAGGAAGGAAGGGAAGAAGGAGAAGAGAGAGATGTATAACGAAAGGATTTGAGGTGAAGAATATATGCAGCTCAATATACCTGGTAGTGGTAAACTTAAAACCACTAAAAAAAAAAAAAAACTATACAAGTATGTATTGTGGGAAATCTTGATTTTTGTCAAAAAAAAAATCTAACAAAAGTCGCTTGATGGTCATCCTGATATCTAGGTCAGCCAACCAGAAATAGGTGTTAGCTACAGACCACCACCTGATTCAGTGCCTCTCAAATGAATAGAATAGCAGCAAATGAAAATACCACCAGGAACTGAAAAGAAAAGGCAACTTGTGACACCTACTTGCTATTTTAAAAAAAAAGTTTGTGACTACGAACCTTATGTAAAATACAATTATTTCTAAGTTTTAAAGATCATATATTTTGATTATAGCTATTCCCTTGAGGAAATTTTCAAGTTTTACTATCTGTTCTCTATTGAAAATATGGAAAGCGGGAGTTGGGCTGTAGTGCAGCGGGTTAAGCGCAGGTGGCGCAGAGCACAAGGACCGGCATAGGGATCCCGGTTCGAACCCCGGCTCCCCACCTGCAGGGGAGTCGCTTCACAGGCGGTGAAGCAGGGCTGCAGGTGTCTATCTTTCTCTCCTCCTCTCTGTCTTCCCCTCCTCTCTCCATTTCTCTCTGTCCTATCCAACAACGACAACAATAATAACTACAACAATAAAACAACAAGGGCAACAAAAGGGAATAAATAAATAAAATAAATATTTTTAAAAAAATAAAAATAAAATAAATAAATAAATAAATAAAAATAAAAAAGAAAATATGGAAAGCTCAGAATGGTTGCATTCCTTGAAAGAAAAGAGTGACTGTAATGGACACGGACACATGCTATCTCAATTTAAAACAGTATTAGATTTGAGCATGGAAAAGTAAACAAGTAACTTTTGAAAAATAAAATTAATATGAGAGGTGTGATATACCAGTAAACTTCTATGACATCAACCAGGATATAAGTTTAGTTCCCATGAAAAGATGACAAATAAGTAAAGCCTTAGACACATAGTGGGGAGACTACACTAAAGTCTTCAGATTATATATATATATATATGTGTGTGTGTGTGTGTGTGTGTGTGTGTGTGTGTGTGTGTGTGTTTTCCCTGTTTAAACACACACACATCATATACACACATGCACACATATACACACCAACAATGGAGAAATGAAGGTAGAGAAGGAGGGAAAGAGGAAAAGAAGGAAAGAAGGAGGGAGATGGATTCACATAATATAAAGTTCCTTTTGCCAAAATAGAACTGTAGAGAATGGTATACCAAGAATACATGTTCTGAATACATATTTACTTCTACTACTTAAAAAAGTAAATAGACCACAAAATTGAGAATTTAACAATCATCTTGTGATACAATTTCCTTAAAAAAAATAAAAAACCTCTTTACAGTGGTATGTAACTTTAAGTTTGCTTTTATATGAATCTGATCTACTATACTTTGAAGCAATTTCTTCTAGGAGTGGAATTTCTCATAGTGTGATATGACTACTTAGTGGAAAATTTGAAGGCTAGTTCTTCAGCCTATGTGTACTGAACAATTTAAACTTTAAATCATATATATCTTGATCTTATCTTATTTGGGATAATTCTGAAATTGTTTTGTCTTTTAACAGTCATTTTAATATTTGTGATAGCTTTGCCAAATAGTTATAAAGCATACCAAGTGCCATTTTTTTTCTCCTTAAGACATTAAAGAGTAGAGTGGACAGAAAGCTTTACCAATAATCAAGCTAGATAGCACATAGCACATAATTTGCCCTGTTTGAGAGATCATCTCAATAGTTACTGGCTCACATTCACATTCAGTGCCACCTACCTACAAGTGAACTGTACCTGTCATTATAACT
Source organism: Erinaceus europaeus (assembly GCF_950295315.1). Classification (NCBI taxonomy): domain Eukaryota; kingdom Metazoa; phylum Chordata; class Mammalia; order Eulipotyphla; family Erinaceidae; genus Erinaceus; species Erinaceus europaeus. The sequence continues at coordinate 90,502,529 of NC_080170.1, read as the reverse complement.
TGTTATACATCCATCCCAGATTCTCCTAACATGAGGAAAATCCAGTTGTACTATAGTTTTGGTGTGTGATTATGTGCTATGCACTTTTAATTACAATAGTGTGTGCTATGTATTATTTTAAAAGAACAAATTACAGAGCTACAGCAATATATTAACAGCTACACAGCAATAGTAGGGGACTTAAACACCCCACTTTCTCAACTTGACAGATAATCCCAGACAGAAAAGCAACAAAGAAACAAAGGAGCTGAATTAAAAGATAGATGTACTAGAACTACTGGACATTTTCAGAGTAAAAATGGTGATTTCACTCTTTTCAGCCCATCTTGGATGAAGCTTGAAGAAATCATGTTAAGTGAACTAAATCAGAAACAGAAGGATGAATATGGGATGATCTCATTCACAGGCAGAAGTTTAAAAACAAGATCAGAATAAAAAAAACACTAAGCAGAACTTCGACTGGAGTTGGTGTATTGCACCAAAGTAAAAGACTATGGAGATGGGGGGGGGGGAGTTCAGGTCCTGAAACAGGATGGCAGAGGACCTAGTGGGGGTTGTATTGTTGTGTGGAAAAATGAGAAATGTTATGCATGTACAAACTATTATATATTTACTATTGACTGTAAAACATTAATCCCCCAATAAAGAAAGAAAGAAAGAAAGAAAGAAAGAAAGAACAAATTACATGTCTACTTCTTTCCCAGATATTTTCCCACCTTCCCAAAATGCCCTACTACAGAGAATGCACCAAGTTTCGTGGGCATTTTCAAAGCACTAAAAGACACTTAGCAGTATCTTTGTGGCCAGAAACTTCTAGTTTCCCCAATACTAAGTCTCTTTTAATAAGGCAGAACAAATGAATACAACCTATTCATGCCTACCCAATTAGATCCCAAATACCCCAACCTTCTTTATAATCACTTCTGTATAATGGGATATTCATGAGGTATGCAAATTCCAGGCTGTATGCTGGTTAGATAGCTTGCCAGGGAGGAAACCAACCTCCTTACCCAAGTGTGAAAGCCAACTCATGCCCCTTGTACACCACATGGGAGTACTACAGCTCTGAAAGAAGATTCAGTGCTATAGTCTCTCTCCCTCTCCCTCTCCCCTTCCTCCTCTCCCTCCCCCACCCCTCCTCCTCTTTCTCTCTCCCTCTCCTTCTACCTCTCCATCACCCTTTCTCTACCTACTTCTCTATCTATAAAAGATCAGTGAAACCCCAACAATAATCAAAATTAAAATATATATCTAGGTCATGATTAAAGTAAACACAGATAACAAGAAAAAGAAAAAGAAAAATTACCTCTACCAGCTAAACCTGTTTCCCCAATACTAGCTGAAATGGTCTCGCAATACTCTGTTGGGCTGCATGAGAGTGGACTTCAAATTACATGTTTAGATTCGGAGCATAGTAAGATGATGTCTCTGCAAGTGTAGATACCAGTACAAGTACACAAAGAATTTCTTCCACAGAGATGAGCTTGCAATTAGTTTATAACTCTAAGAGGATACAAGAAAGGTGGGTGGTGTTGAACTTATTTCGAGGTAATAGGAAGTAGAACATTAGAAAAGTGAAGCAAATTGCATATGATACACTCTGCAGACATAGCATACTCAAGAGGATAGTAGATAATGATCCAAGAGCTATTTGTATTGGCCCTTCCAATGATCCTGATGGGACTATGAGGATAAATAAATTTGGACTAAATGAAAAAAATAAGACATTTTGGACTAAGTTTACAAAGCACTTACTACATATCTGACACTATTCCAAGTTTCTGCAGAATTTACTTAGTTAATACAACAGCCTTATAGGATCAGTGTAAGTATTGTCCTCAGTTTCTCATTGTTTAGTTGAAGAAAGGGCACCACCAGAAACAGTATAATCACTATTTATTTATTTATTTATTTATTTATAATGGCAGAAATGGGGTACTAATCTAGAGAGTTGGCTGTAGAACCTCCCATATTAGTCATTCCAATTCTACCTCTCCAGGGAACAAAGATTAAAATTGAGTTTAATTTTGGACCTGATTACAAATGTCTATGAACATTCTTCTTTCAATGATTCTGAACTCTAAATAAAGGTGAAACTCACGAATGATGGAAATGGAGGTGGAAAGTCCCAGTGAAACAAAAGAAATAATACTTTACCTCATTACTAAGTTTTAGAAGTGGTCTAGAGGAAGTAAGAATTAGTTAATGATTTTCAGAGTGTTAGGAAGGTCTACTCAAGGTAATCATTAAGAAGGGGTAAATATTTTCATTCATTAATTCAGGAAATCCTGCAATTGCTGACAGCATTCCTAGACATTTACATAACAGGCAAGTCATGGTTTGTGGCAGGAGTTCTTGCAATCTGGCAGAAGACAGAGTTCTCTCTCTGTGGCACAACATGTGCATATCTTAATAGGAACAAACAGCCAAAAGAATCATAAAAATAAGTGCAATAAAGACTCTGCTACAAAACTAGAACTTCAAGGAACAATAGAGGCAAAGTATTTTCTGTCTTAATGTTTCTCCTCTGACCTTAGGACATGACTAGTTTGTGGCAAAATGCCAGTCTGTACAAGATACTGAACTATCTCAATAAAGGAGAAAGGAAACACAGGTGGAAATATGACCCCAAACACTGTATTTTTTTTTTTCTTTTTTGACTCCAGGGTTATCACTGGGGCTCTGTGTAAGCACTACAAATCCACTGCTCCCAATGGTCATTTTTCTTTCTTTTTTTTCATTTTATCTTATAGGGAAGAATGAAATTGAGTGGGCAGGGGAAAACAGAGAGGGAGAGAGAAAGATGGACACCTGAAGACCTGTTTTACCACATGTGAAACATCCTCATTGCAGGTGGGGAGCAAGGGCTCAAACCCAGGTCCCTGTGTGGGTCCATTCACTTAGTGCTATGTGCACTTAACCAGGTGTACCACCACCTGGTCCCCAACACTGTATTCTCCAAAGAGCCAAACTATGTGTCTCTAATAGTGGGTCAGAATATGATTTTTTTTAACCACAATAAACAGTGACCAATAAAAAATTTCCTACTGGAGGAATAGAGGTGAGGGTGTCTCACACTTAATATAGCAGACATATCACCATGCATGATGACCCTGGATCCCACAAGAAGTTTCATGAGCAGTGGAGTAGTATTGCAGTTGTCTCTCCTCTGTCTCTCCCCTTTCTGTCTCTTCTCTTCTCTTCTCTTCTCTCTCTCAGAGAACTCAGAGAACAGTAAAAAAATTCGTTCCTATTGCCTTCATTCTGAATCCTATATAGTAAGTCAGTGGTATCCAGATTGATTGCAGTTCTCCTCTCTCTCTGTAGATTCCTCTGTTAATCCTCAACTGAACAAGCGACTGAAGGAGGTACAACTAGATCTTTTCATCAGCTATGAGACAGATGACTGACAGGCTGACCTGCCTCTTAGTTGTGATCAGCCCATCTGTGCAAGAAGGAAAGGTATTAATACTTTCCTCAGAAGAGAACTAACTCATAGACCAGATGCCAAGAGACAGAGTATCCTCTAATTCTGACACTTACAGAAACACAAGTCAAGCAAGTATAATTTCATTGTAAAGAAGGACCAAGTTATTTTCAATATCAGTATAGATGCATTCGCATTCCTGGGAAGAGGTACACAGATCTAACATTGTTTTGAAGTGCAAGGGAAACATCTTTAAAAATTATCTCTAAACACTTTGGAACTGTGCCAGTATAATTTTTAAGTCACCATTTATTGTGATTAATTAAATCACAGTAAATCCCCAAGATACAAAGTTTAGAATTAATGGGGCTGGGGAGATAGCATACTAGTTATGCAAAAAAAAAAAAAAGACTTTCATGCCTAAGGCATCTAAGGTATCATGTTCAATCCCCAGCACCACCATAAACTAGAGCTGAGCAGTGCTTTGGTAAAAATTAATAAATAAGTAAATAAAGTTCAGGATTAATGTGGCTTTAAGGAATGGAAAATAAATTTCATCAAGTATTTCTTATCTTAACCCGTAGCTTTAATTTATCATGAGTAATAAGCTACCAATAACAATACATGATACCTGGCCATCATTTTGTCCTAGACTTTCTATTTTATTTTCCATATAATTTGGCTCAATATATTTTGAGTTAAGCATATTGTATAACTTATTTATTTTATTTTAGCTTTTAAAGTTTAATGATTTAAGATTATGTTATAAATTTTTGAGACTTTATTTGATAGTGACAGAGGGAAATTGAGAAGGGAGGGGAGGTTGAGGAGGAGAAAGAGAGACAGAGAGACATTTGCAGTCCTGCTTCAACAATCATGAATCTTTCCCCCTGCAGGTGGGGGTCAAGGGCTTGAACCTGGGTCCTTGTGTGCTGTATGTAATGCTTAACCAGGTGTGCCACCACCCGGCCCCTACTATAAAATTTTATCTCCATTTATTTAAATTTTGTGGGCATTTCTTGCAAAAATAATATTAATAATATTAGCAAAATAATATTAAAAATAATCAAGCATTAATTATGTGTGCCAATCATGGAAAGAACTGTATTTATATTAATGCCATTCTAGTCTTAGCAACGGGCCCATAATTTAGGTATAATAATCATCTCTATTTCTTCTACAAATGAAGGAACCATAGCTAAGAAAGAATAATTAACTTAACTACAGTTGAAAAATAAATGGTAACTCCAGTAAATGAGCCAATCCTAACACTCCAGATCATTTTTATAAACCCAATGAGAAGAGAAATAAAAATTATTACCCAGAGGCTAGGGAGATAGCATAATAGTTATGTAAAAATACAGTGATGCCTAAAACATCACACGTCCCAATTATAACCCCCAAACACCACCTTAAGCCAGAGCTGAGCTGTGCTCTGATAATTAAATAAATAAAGTTTTCAAAAGATCATTCAATCCCAATATGATATAGTACTAAAAATTTTACTGTGTGACTTCATTTTATATAGTCTAGATATAGAAATTTATTTAATAACCTTTGACTCTAATTGTGGCCATGTGTAAGTTCTGGAGGCAAAGTTAGCTATCTGCGCACCTCAACTGCATCATACTAAACTCTTACAAACATGAAAATGTTTAGATGACCGATGGGAATGTTCACTTTGTTCCTGACTGTGTGCTGTCCTGGCATCACAGAGACAACAGCACAGAGACAAAGTCCAAACAACATAGTTCTAGAAAAAAAAAACAAAAATTATACTCTACACTTCAGTAACCACACTTTCTGATATTAAAACACGATGCAAACTGATAAGGAGATGTTTGTTTGTGAGGATAAAAACACAGGATGTATACCTGAGAAAACTCAAAAATGTGTGTTAACTATTCATAGCCTTTTTTCACTTTACAACATTCAGGCAGGGAATCTCACCCAAAGAAAGTGTTTTTCTTGCCTTCACAAAATGTTTGCTGTAGTGAACAACTACTATGTCTATAGTAGAACCAAAGCATTTTCTGTGTTAAATAACAGGAGCCATTGTTCTTTTTCAATGTAGCAAAAGCAGTAATGAACTGTTCTAATTCTGCATGTCTTAGATTTTTCTTATTTGGTATTCTCACAACACATTCCCCACTGAGGTAAGTTGTGAGAGTTTATTTAGCAATATTATTTGAGTAACTATATAGAATCCCAGCAATCCGACATCCATCTTGCCCTGCTGAGCACTACAAAACTCTACAAGCCATATATCCACCATCAATATCTCATCAAAAACATTTCTGCTACTAGTTGTAATAAATTTGTACTTAACTATTAGTAACAATTGCCTCATTATCTTGTCATCACAGTATTTTTGAAAAACATCCTAATGGTGACTTGAGTCTTCAGCCATACCACCCTGAATGCATCCCCATCTTATCTATAACTTGAATAGCATATTCTAATTTATTTTGTTCCCTATACTGTCTTCTGTAGGCAAATCTAACTATATAGTTTCATCTGCCATTGTCCTTTTGGTATAAACACTACATTCTACTAAAATCAGCAAGGAAAATTTCTGCCTCCAACCTGCCCCTTAAGTAATAAAATTAATTAATTAATTAATTAATTAATTAAGTAGGTGTCTTACCATCAATACTCCAGATGCTCAGTTGTAGATTTAGGAAGAGAACCCAAAACAATTGTTCAATTCCATGCATGGTAAATAGTGTCTTTACTTCCCATATGTGTCAAAGAGAGGAAAATTCTCAAGTGGAAGGTTCTCCCTTCCTCGTGAGTTTTCCAGGGCTGAAACAAGTTTTTTTAATCCCAGAAAGAACTATGAAATAAATTGAGAAAGAAAAGGAGATGGGAGAGGACAGTAGACAGAACCTGAATGGTTTTATGAAACAAAGTGAACAGAAAGATTACGTAGTACCCTGTTCTGTGGTTTTTGCTTCTTCATAAATTGTTCACTTTCAAGTGCACTAATCTGCAAAGTAGCTCAGTCTTTGACTTCTCCTTCCGCTTACCAGCTTTCTTGTCCCACATTGAGGGTTGTTTTTTTAAGATTCAGTAAAATGAACGACTAAATTGTTTAAAAAAAAAAAATCTCTGTTGTTGCAGTCCTTAGGTTGAGATTTTAATCAATTCAAGGTCATGAAATTCATAGTTTTAAAAAAAAGTAGCTATTGCATATTTCTCCCTATTCATAGCCTGTGATTATGAAAGTTCTCTTTAAAGTACGTTAGACTTTTCTGCTCAATAATCAAGTCATGGAAATATAAGAATTTTTATATATTTTTTAATTTCTTTATTGAGGGGTTAATGTTTTATATTCAACAGTAAATACAGTAGTTGTATATAACATTTCTCAGTTTAACACATAATAATACAATCCCCACTAGGTTTTCTGTCATCCTTCTTGGACCTGTACCTCCCCCATCCACCCACCCCAAGTCTTTTACTTTGGTGCAATACACCAGCTCCAGTTCCGGTTCTACTTCAGTTTTCTCTTCTGATCATGTTTTTCAACTTCTGCCTGAGAGTGAGATCATCCCATATTCATCCTTCTGTTTCTGATTTATTTCACTTAATATGATTTTTTTCAAGGTACATCCAAGTTCAGCTGAAAACAGTGAAGTCACCATTTTTAATAGCTGAGTAGTATTCTATTGTGTATATATCACAACTTGCTCAGCCACTTATCAGTTGTTGGACACCTGGGTTGTGTTGTATGCTTTACATTGGGTTCTAGTTCTCCCCCGCCAAGAGAATTGGATCAGTCCTGCTAATTTCACGGGCCCGCTTGGCCCCGCCCCAAGGAACCCCGAGAGAGGGTTCCTGAGTTCCAGAGTTGAAGAGTTTCACAGTTCCAGAGTGGAAGAGTTGCAGAGTTCCAGAGTTCGTGAGATACAGAGTAAGAGAGAGTGCTTGCGCCGCCGCAAAGAGACAGCAGAGTTCTGTTTGGTGATTAGTTTGTCTTAGTTTATGAATCGTTGTTCTTGAATAAAGAAATACAGCTTCCCTGCCCAGCCGTTGTCTCCGCGTCTCTGTTACCCGCCCGTGAAGCTAGCCTGGCAGGAGCCGTCGGAATTTTAACAACAGGGTTGCTTCCAGATTTTGGCTATTACAAATTTTGCTGCTACGAACATAGGTATACACAAATCTTTTTGGATAGGTGTGTTGGGTTCCTTAGGTTATAATCCCCAGGAGAGGAACTGCAGGATCATAGGGTAGGTCCATTTCTAGCCTTCTGAGAGTTATTCAGACTGTTCTCCACAGAGGTTGGACCAATTTACATTCCCACCAGCAGTGCAGGAGGGTTTCTTTGACCCCACAACCTCTCCAGTATTTGTTGCTGCTACTTTTTCTGATGTATGACATTCTCACAGGAGTGAAGTGCTATCTCATTGCTGTCTTTATTTGCATTTCTCTGACCAACAAAGACGTGGAACATTTTTTTCATGTTTCTCGGCCTTTTAGATATCTTCTGTGGTGAATATTCTGTCCATGTCCTCTCCCCATTTTTGGATGGGGTTATTTGTTTTTGTTTGTTTGTTTGTTGCTGTTGAGTTTGGAAAGCTCTTTATATATTTTGGTTATTAAACTCTTATCTGAAGTATGATATGTAAAGATCTTCTCCCATTCTGTAAGGGGTCTCTTGGTTTGGGTAGTGGTTTCTTTTGCTGTGCAGAAGCTTCTTAATTTGATGTAGCCCCATAGATTTGTACTTGCCTTAGTCTTCTTTATAATTGGATTCATTTCACTGAAGATGTCTTTAAAATTTACGCAGAAAAGAGTTTTGCCAATATTTTCCTCTAAGTATCTGATAGTTTCTGGTCTAACATTGAAGTCTTTGATTCACAAGGAATTTACTTTTGTATTTGATGAAATATATAGTGGTTCAATTTCACTCTTCTGCATGTTTCAACCCATTTTTTCCAACACCATTTGTTGAAGAGACTCTGCTTTCCCCACTTAATAGTCTGGGCACCTTTGTCAAAGATTAGATGTCCTTAGGTGTGAGGGCTTACTTCTGGGCTCTCAATTCTATTCCACTGGTCAGTGTGTCTATTCATGTTCAAGTACCAAGCAGTTTTTATTACAACAGCCCTATAGTACAATTTGAGATCTGGGAGTGTAATACCTCCAGTTCTGTTCTTTCTCCTCAATATTGTTTTGGCAATTCTAGGTCTTTGGTTCCAAATAAGCATGTGCAGCATTTGTTCTATTGTCTTAAAAAATGTGGATGGGATCTTGATGGGGATAGCATTAAATGCCTCTGGGTAGTATATTAATTTTGATTATGATAATTCTTCCAACCCATGAACATCTTCCAACCCTTTCCACTTCTCTGGGTCTTTTTCTATTTACTTGAGTAGTGACTTATAATTTTCAGTATACACGTCTTTCACTTCTTTGGTTAGGTTTACTCCTAGATACTTCATTGTTTTTGTTGCTATAGTAAAATGAATTGATTTCTGGATTTCTTCTTCTTCTAACTTAGTGTTTGTATAGAGGAATGACACTGACTCTTGAATGTTAATTTTGTAGCCTGACACCTTACTGTATTGCCTGATGATTTCCAAAAGCTTCTTGCTTGATTCTTTAGGTTTTTCTATATATACTATCATGTCATCTGTAAATAGGGAGAGTTTGGCTTCTTCTCTTCCAATCTGTATCCCTTTAATTCCTTGTTCTATCTATCTCCTCATTTAGCTCCTTCATTTCTTTGATTCTCCTTCATTCATTGATTTTCTGCCTGGATGATCTGTCAAGTTGAAATGAGTGGGTTGTTGAAGTCCCCTACTATTACTGTGTTGCTGGTAATATATTGCTGTAACTCTTTCAGCAGATGTTTGATGCATTTAGATGGCTTCCCTTTGGGTACATAGATGTTAATAACTTTTAAGTCCTATTGATTGACTGATCCTAGCATGAAGTAACTTCCACCCCCTTTTTAATTTTATTTATTTTAAAGTCTATCTATCATGTCAGATATTAGAATAGCTGTTCCTGTCCTTTTTGTGGGCCATTGGCTTGTATGATAGTTTTCCATCCCTTCACTTTGAGTCTGTGTTTGTCTTGTTGAGTTATATGGGTTTCCTGTAGACAGCATATTCTTGGGTTGTGTTTTCTGATCCATTATCCTACTCTGTGCCTTTTAATAGGTGAATTCAGGCCATTGACATTTAAAGAATTCTTTTTGTTAAAGCAGAACTTGGACTGGGCTTGGTGTATTCCACCAAAGTAAAGGAGTCTAAGGTGGGGGTGGGGACAACTCAGGTCCTGGAACATGGATGGAACATAGTGAACGAGGACCAAGATGAGAGTTTAGAGTGTTATGTGGAAAAATGAGAAATGTTACACATGTACCAACTACTGTATTTTACTACCAACTATAGACAATTAATCCCCCTGATAAAAAGTGGGGGGATTTCTTGTTGTTATTAAACCAGTGGAGATGTATCTGGGCCTATGGAGGAAATGAATGACAGGAAACACTTCCTCAGCAGATGACAGGGATGTGTAGCTGTCTTGAATGTATAGAAAATTATCAATGGAACAAGATCACTGTTAGTATTAAGTACATAGCCTCTCTAACTGGAGAAGTTCTGAGTTAAAAGCTAACTTGAATATCAATTAAAGGAAATTTCCATTTTTCAATTTCTTCATGTGGTTATTGTCTGCATTAAATAGAATAGAAACAATAAAGAAGTGGAAAAATTTAAGATATTTTATGTTGGTGTGGGATTATTTTCTTAAAGGCCACATGTAATAGTTCAGTTAGTTGCAATCACAGAAGTTGGTTAAATTTGTTCATTTGAAATTTCAAATGAGAAATCCAGATTTGTGACCTCTTGTGGTCATAAATTTTATAAGTCCTCCCAAAGACTAGTGACTTTCTTTTTTCTCTCTCTCTTTCTTTCTTTTCTTTCTTTCTTTCTCTCTTTCTTCCTCTCTTTCTTTCTTTCTCTTCTTTCTAATTTTTATTAGATAGGATAGCGAGAAGTTGAGAGAGAACAGTGAGATAGAGAGGGAGAGAAGGACACTTGCAGACCTGCTTCATTGCTTGTGAAGTATACCCTTTGCTTGTGGAGATCAGTAGCTGGAGCTGGGTCCTTGAGTTTAGTAATATTTGTGCTTTACTGGGTGCACCACTGTCTGGCCCATGATTTTCCCTCAAGGTCAAATATTAATGGTTTTAAGTATATGACCTTAAACAATAATTATCATGTATTCATTGATTCAGATTTGTGTGATCCATAAAGATGAATGAATCACTGTTCCTAATTTTGAAGCAGTCAGCCAGCACAATAATTTCCTTATATCAGTCTTTATTATTGACATTTGAATAGTCATACCATTCAAGTACTACAATATAACAGAGGACAACTATACATAGCTTGTTGGAACTTTCATTGGTTATAAATAACCTAGTAAGTATTTATGCATCATTTATATAACCTTCTATCTACTGCTCAGGGTGAAATGTAAACTTCCTGTAACAGCCGAGCAAATCTCATTGCCCCTTTAAAATGGTCTGAGAGGGAAAAAACCATAAGCCAGAAGTCAAAGATACCAGGATATGGTCCCAAACCAGAAAGAAAACATATACACTTTATCTCAGACAAATTTTTTTTTAATTTTTTATTTAAGAAAGGATTAGTGAACAAAAACATAAGGTAGAAGGGGTACAACTCCACACAATTCCCACCACCCAATCCCGATAATCCCCCCCCTCCCATGGTAGCTTTCCCATTCTCTAGCCCTCTGGGAGCATGGACCCAGGGTCATTGAGGGTTGCAGAAGGTAGAAGGTCTGGCTCCTGTAATTGCTTCCCCGCTGAACATGGGCATTGACTGGTCGGTCCATACTCCCAGTCTGCCTCTCTCTTTCCCTAGTAAGGTGTGTCTCTGGGGAAGCAGAGCTCCAGGACACATTGGTGGGGTCTTCAATCCAGGGAAGCCTGGCCAGCATCCTGGTGGCATCTGGAACCTGGTGATTGAAAAGAGAGATAACATATGAGGCCAAACAATTTGTTGAGCAGTCATGGATCCCAAGCTTGGAATAGTGGAGAGGAAGTGTTAGGGAGGTACTCACTGCAAACTCTAGTGTACTTCTGCTTTCAGGTATATATTTTGCAGTAGTTTATGGATACGTGTGAACATAAGCTCTCTCTCACAGAAACTGGTGTATATCTAGATTATGGGACTTTGTTAGAAAGTGAACTACCTGAGATGAAATTAGAGTGTACTATAAAAGGAAAGGTCTCACCCGAGTAATGAAGCTGAAGGGTTGTCATTCCACACGTGAAGTCTCTGGATACACTCTGAGGTGAAGCATGTTGAGATGGCAATCGTTGCTTTGGTTAGGTTGTGATCGGCAGATGCAATATTATTTGGTATGGATTGGGAGATGCATACGGGAAAGTGAGCCCTATCCAAGGGTGCCAGAACTGGGGGAAGTAGGGGCTCTATAGTGAAGATGTGAGGTTCCTGCTGTCTTAGGGTTCAAAAAGACAATCAATAGTTAATATTATCATCACATTATTTGTTAATTGGGTTAACTTTGAAAAGTCCCTTTGTTATGGTTTGCTGTACAGTACCCAGTATCTTGTATATAGCTGTGCTATTGGAAGCTTCTAATCTACTTGGTCTAGGCTTTTGAGAGAGTCCGCATATCAAATACGTAGCCTATCTATTAAAAAGATTCAGTTTGTCTTTTGAGAAACTTTGAGACATACAATTGATTTCCCCCTCTCATATTAATTAACTACTGATTTATATGTCTACATTTTGCTAGGAGTGTACATAAACACCATTCCCATCACCAAAGGACCGTGACCCATCCCTCCCGCCCATTCCCACCCCCCACTGGCCCAGGAAGCTACATGTCTACCCCTCACCACTGGGTTTTTACTTTGGTGCCCTACTTACAATTTGATCCGGTCCTGCTTTTAGTTTCCCTTTCAGATCTTCTAAGTCAGCTTCTGTTGATGAGTGGGATCATCCCATACTCATCTTTAACTTTCTGACTTAGTTCACTTAACATAATTCCTTCTAGCTCTGTCCAAGATGGGTCAGAGAAGGTGGGTTCATTGTTCTTGATAGCTGCATAGTATTCCATTGTGTATATATACCACAGCTTTCTCAGCCATTCATCTGTTGTTGGGCACCTGGGTTGCTTCCAGGTTTTAGCTATTATGAATTGTGCTGCTATGAACATAGGAGTACACACCTCTTTTTGGTTGGGTGTTATGGAGTCCTTGGGGTATAACCCCAGGAGAGGAATTATTGGGTCATATGGAAGGTCCATGTCTAGCCTTCTGAGAGTTTTCCAGACTGCTCTCCACAGAGGCTGTACCAATTTACATTCCCACCAGCAATGTAAAAGGGTTCCTCTGTCCCCACATCCTCTCCAGCATTTGTTGCTGCTGTCCTTTTTGATGTATGCCATTCTTGCAGGAGTGAGGTGGTATCTTAGTGTTGTCTTAATTTGCATTTCTCTGACAATCAGTGACCTAGAGCAGTTTTTCATGTTTGTTAGCCTTTTGGATCTCCTCTGTGGTGAATGTTTTGTTCATTTCCTCTGCCCATTTTTGGATGGGGTCATTTGCTTTTTTGCGGCTAAGTTTGCTGAGCTCTTTATATATTTTGGTGATTAGTTTCTTGTCTGATGTCTGGCATGTGAAGATCTTCTCCCATTCTGTGAGGGGTCTCTCTGTTTGTTTAATAGTTTCTTTGGATGTGCAGAAGCTTTTCAATTTGATGTAGTCCCATTGGTTTGTTTCTGCTTTGGTCTTCCTTGAAATTGGGTTTGATTCATCAAAGATGTCCTTGAGGTGTAGATGGGAAAGTGTTTTACCAATGTTTTCCTCTAAGTATTTGATTGTTTCTGGTCTGACATCTAGGTCTTTGATCCATTTGGAGTTGATTTTTGTTTCTGGTGAGATAAAGTGGTTCAATTTCATTCATCTGCATGTTTCAACCCAGTTTTCCCAGCACCATTTATTGAAGAGAGCCTCCTTTTTCCATTTAATCCTTTGGGCCGCCTTATCAAAGATTAGATGCCCATAGGTGTTGGGATTTACTTCTGGGCTTTCAATTCTGTTCCACTGGTCTGTGTGCCTATTTTTGTTCCAGTACCATGCTGTTTTGATGATGATGGCTTTATAATATAGTTTAAGGTCTGGGAGTGTGATGCCTCCATTTCTGTTTCTTTTCCTTAGGATGGTTTTGGCAATTCTAGGTGTTTTCAGGTTCCAGATAAATGATTGTAGTGTTTGTTCTATTCTCTTAAAGAAGCTTGGTGGAACTTTGATGGGTATTGCATTAAATTTGTATATGGCTCTGGGGAGAATGTTCATTTTGATGATATTTATTCTTCCAATCCATGAGCATGGGATATCTTTCCATTTCTTGGTATCAGTTTCTATCTCCTTGAGTAGCGACTCATAGTTTTCAGTATACAAGTCTTTCACTTCTTTGGTCAACTTTATTCCTAGGTATTTGATTGATTTTGCTGAAACAGTAAATGGGAGTGATTTCTGGATGTCTTCTTCAGATTTAGTGTTTGCATAAAGAAATGCCACTGATTTTTGTACATTGATTTTGTAGCCTGATACCTTGCTATATTGCCTAACAACTTCCAGTAATTTTCTACTGGATTCTTTAGGTCTTTCTATGTATACTATCATATCATCTGCAAATAGTGAGAGCTTGACTTCTTCCCTTCCAATCTGTATCCCTTTGATTTCTTTCTCTTGCCTGATTGCTATGGCAAGAACTTCCAATACTATGTTGAAGAGTAACGGTGACAGTGGGCAGCCCTGTCTAGTCCCTGATCTGAGGGGGAATGCTTTCAGCTTCTGTCCATTGAGTATGATGTTGGCTGTAGGTTTGCTATATATAGACTCCACTATCTTGAGGAATTTCCCATCTATTCCCATTTTTTGTAGAGTTTTGAGCATGAATGGGTGTTGGATTTTGTCAAAGGCTTTCTCTGCATCTATTGAGATAATCATGTGGTTTTTGGCTTTGCTTTTATTGATGTGGTGAATGACATTGATTGATTTACGGATGTTGAACCAGCCTTGCATTCCTGGGATGAATCCCACTTGGTCATGATGAACAATCTTTTTGATGTGTTGCTGTATCCGGTTGGCCAAGATCTTGTTTAATATTTTGGCATCTATGTTCATCAGAGATATTGGTCTGTAGTTTTCCTTTTTTGTTCTGTCCCTATCAACTTTTGGTATCAGGGTGATGTTGGCTTCATAAAAGGTGGAAGGGAGTATTCCTGTTTCTTCAATCTTATGGAATAGCTTAAGAAGTATGGGTATTAACTGTTTCCTGAAAGTTTTGTAGAATTCATTTGTGAAGCCATCTGGTCCAGGACTTTTGTTGTTGGGGAGATTCTTAATAACGGTTTCAATTTCTTTGTCTGTGATTGGTGCATTTAGATTTTGTAGTTCTTCTTGGTTCAGTTTTGGAAGTGCATAGGTTTCTAGGAATTGTTCCATTTCTTCCAGATTCTCTAGCTTGGTGGCATATAGTTCTTTATAGAAGTTTCTCAGAATTCTCTGGATTTCTGTGGTGTCAGTTGTGATATCTCCTGTATCGTTTACAATTCTATTAATTTGAGTCTTCTCTCTTTTTTGTTTGGTGAGTCTGGCTAGGGGTTTGTCAATTTTGTTTAATCTTTCAAAGAACCAACATTTGGCTTCATTGATCTTTTGTATGGTTCTTTTATTTTCGATGTTGTTTATTTCTGCTCTAACTTTAGTGATTTCTGTCCTTCTGGTTGCTTTAGGGTTCCTTTGTTCCTCTTCCTCTAAGTCCTTGAGGTGTGTAGTAAGTTCGTTCATTTGGGCTTCTTCTTGGTGTTTAATATGTGATTGTATAGCTATAAGTTTCCCTCTCAGTACTGCTTTAGCTGTGTCCCAAATATTTTGATAGGTTGTGTCTTCATTTTCATTAGTTTCCAGGAACATTTGAATTTCCTGTTTGAGTGAGTCTCTGACCCAGTGGTTCTTAAGGAGCATGTTGTTTAGTTTCCAAATTCTATGTCTTTTAATAATTTTCTGTTTGTTGTTAAAATTTAGTTTTACTCCACTGTGGTCTGAGAAGATACTTGGGATGATTTCAATGCTCTTGAATTTATTGATGCTGTCTTTGTGGCCTAACATGTGGTCTATCCTTGAGTATGTGTTGTGTGGATTTGAAAAGAAGGTGTATTCCAGTTTTTTGGGGTGGAGGAGTCTGAAAATGTCCAAGAGGTCTAGTCTGTCAATCTCTTCATTCAATTCTCTTGTATCTTTATTGGTTCTCTGCTTTGTTGATCTGTCTAAGTGTGAGAGTGGGGTATTGAAGTCTCCCACTATTATTGTATTACTATTGATGTATTTTTGAAATTCTTTCAATAGGTGTTTAATGTATTTAGATAGTCCCTCGTTGGGTGCATAGATGTTAATAATTGTTAAGTCTTCTTGGCTGATTGATCCTCTAATCATTATGTAATGTCCTTGCCTATCTTTTATTACTTTATTTAATTTAAAATCTATCGTGTCTGAGATGAGAATGGCTGTTCCTGCCCTTTTTTGTGGACCGTTAGCCTGTATGATAGTTTTCCATCCTTTCACTTTAAGTCTGTGTTTATCTTGTTGTGACAGATGTGATTCTTGCAAGCAGCATATGGTTGGGTTATGTTTTCTGATCCATCCCCCCACCCTGTGCCTTTGAATGGGTGAGTTTAAGCCATTGACATTTATTGATATTATGGATTTAATGTATTGTAGTGCCATTGTTCTAAAAAACAATTTGTTTACTCTGATATATTACAAGTATTATAGTGATGTTCTTGTTTATAAGAGGTCTTTTAGTACCTCTTTCAGGGCCGGCTTGGTGATAGTTGCCTCCTTTAACTGTTGTTTGTCTAAGAAGGTTTTGATCCCTCCATCTAGCTTGAATGAAAATCTAGCAGGATATATAATCCTTGGTTGAAACCCTTTTTCATTCAGGGCTCGATAGATATCTTGCCACTCCCTTCTGGCTTTTAGAGTTTGAGTTGAGAAATCTGCAGAAAATCTTATGGGTTTTCCCCTGTATGTGACTTTTTGTTTCTCTCTTGCAGCCTTTAGGATCCTTTCTTTATCCTTACTTCTTCTCATTGTGACTATGATGTGTCTTGGTGTTTTCAGGTCTGGGTTGATTCTGTTTGGTGCTCTCTGGGCCTCTTGCACCTTGATATCCTTTCTGTTATTCAGGTCTGGGAAATTTTCTTGTATTATTTCCTCTAGAATGTTTGCTTCCCCTTCCTCTCTTTCTTCCTCTGGCAGGCCAATTATACGAATGTTACTTCTTTTGAGATCATCCCATATTTCTCTGTTGTTGTTTTCAGTGTCTCTCAATCTCTTTTTAAGCTCTTTCACCTCTTTCTTAGTTTTCTCTAACTCATCCTCTGTCTGACTAATTCTGTTTTCTGCTTCTGTTAGTCTGCTTTCCCTTGCCTCAGCTTCTTTCTTTATTACAGCTATTTCAGCTTTCAGTTCTCTAATTGTCTCAAGATAATCAGTATTTTCCTTGGGGGTCTCAACTGTTGTTTCCCTAATACTGCCATTTCTTTCCTCCAATGTTGTTTTCATTTCTGTGATTAATAAGTTTATTATTGCTTGCATACTTTTCTTATCTATGGTTACTTCTGACTGATTTGTGGTTTCTTCTGTGCTCTTGTCTTCATTCATTGGGTTAGCAGTTTTATTTGTTTTTAATCTACCCTTTTTTTTTTTATGTGTTTCTCTCTCTTTTGTTTTTTTAATGCTCTGTTGTTCCTCAGTTGTTGTGTTTTGAGCACAAGTAACACTGTACTAAATACCTTTATGACAATTGCACTCACCAACCTCCGGAATAACAGTAGCAACTGAAGTAAGTATTGAAGGAGTTTAATCGTTACCAGTTAGCCAAACAATTTCTCCAGTCTGTGAAAAAATAGTAACCAAATCCCAGTGAAGAAAGAGAAAAGGAAGAGAGGATAGCAAGAATAGACAGTTATGTAAATCTACTATCCAATGTATATTCTAAGGGTAACAAGGGTGTAAAGGGAACTAGAGCAGAGATAGACACATAGACAGTCCACTCTGGGTCAGATTTCTTCCCCAAAGTAATTCACAAATTCAGAAAGGCAAAGAAGAAAGAAGTGTATGACAAGATTAAAAAAAAAAAAAGAAAAGAAAAAAAAAGAGAGAGATAGAGAGAGATAAGAGAGAGAAAAAGGAGAAGATAAGAAGAAGAGTTGTAATTAAAGAGCAGTGCGAGGAACTTCCCAAATGTGTATCAGTGAATTAAAAAAAAAAAAAAAAAAAAAAAAAAAAAAAAAAAAAACCCTGTTTGGTGGTATGGGGTATCCTGCTAGTAGCTGGTCCCAGGCATTGCTTATGGGGGGGGGGGGGCGGCGGGAAGGATGTATGCTTGAAAATTAAAAGGAAGAAAAAAGAATTTTTTCCCCTACTCTAATTCTTAACCCAAATTAAGTTATAGACACATCCTTGGTATGACCGTTATGGCCCCTTATTGGCTGGCCTGCTAAAGGCAGAAAATCCTATTGTTTACACGAGATGTGTCCGGAGCTCAAAGGCTAGCCGCTTCTCAATCCGCCATCTTCCGGGAAACCCGCCCTCCAGACTTTTTTAAAGGATTTCTCAAAAATGAAAACTAGCTCCAAGTCCTTTGATCCAATGAGAGCTATACTCAAGAAGTCTTTGGATCCACCCTCAGGGTCGCGGTGGACCCTGGCGACTCCCAAGAGGCAGCCCCCGAGCTAAAGTGCTCTCTCCGGGTCCTCTGCCCTCGCGCTCTGCAACCGGTGGAGGAGCCGCCTTCCCGGGCGGGCGGAGGACAATGCCCGGCACACTCGCCTTGCCTGGCGCCGCCTGGGAATTCTGGCACCCCGCTAGTCCGTGTCACCTTTGCTCTAATTGTTAACCCAAATTAAACTGTAATCACTTCTTTGGTGCCCCCCCCTTATTGACTGGCCTGCTAAAGGCAGAAAATCCTACCGTTGCCGACGATGCTATCAGAGCACTCGCTGTTAGCGATTTCTCAGGCCGCCATCTTCCCACAATCCCCCTCAGACAAATTTTTTACAATTCACTGTTTTAAGAGTTTTTTTTTAATTTATTATTATTATTTGCTCCACTGCTCCTGGAGGCCATTTTCCCATTTTGTTGCCCTTGTTGTTATTATTGTTGTTGTCGGATATGATAGAGAGAAATGGAGAGAGGAGGGGGAGAGAAAGATAGACACCTGCAGACCTGCTTCACCACCTGTGAAGCAGCACCCCTGCAGGTGGGGAGCCAGGGCCTCCAACCTGAATCCTTATGATGGTCTTTGCACTTTGTGCCATGTGCGCTTAACCCTCTGCACTACCTCCCAACCCTCGAGTTGTTTTTTCTAATTAAAGTTCATGGTGATTATAACTTGAAAACAATCTTACATACATAAATCTAATGAATTTTCTTTTTTTTCCAATTACTTTATTAAATAAGTGTTGTTTTACAAGTTTGTTTTTGCCACAGAGGTATACTTTCATATCTCTCCAAGATAAAGTGTGAATTCTCAGGGAGTTGGGCGGTAGCACAGCAGGTTAAGCACAGGTGGCACAAAGTGCAAGGACCAGCCTAAGGATCCCAGTTAGAGCCCCCGGCTCCCCACCTGCAGAGGAGTTGCTTCACAGGCGGTGAGGCAGGTCTCCAGGTGTCTATCTTTCTCTCCCCCTATCTATCTTCCCCTCTTCTCTCCATTTCTCTCTGTCCTTTCCAACAACGAACAACATCAACAATAGCAATAACAACCACAACAAGGGCAGCAAAAGGGGAAAAAATGGCCTCCAGGAGCCATGGATTCATGGTGCAGGCACTGAGCCCCAGCAATAACCCAGGAGGCAAAAAAAAAAAAAAAAAGAAAGAAAGAAAGAAAGAAAGACTCTCAGTAATATATATTTAAACAGCTGGATAATAGTCCAGTTTATAACAAGAGCACTATTTATTTATTTTAAAACATTTAGGTTTTTCCAGTTTTCATATAAATATGAGCATTGTTTTTCCTCTGCTGCATTTAGATGATGCACTCAGAATGCAGTTACTGATGTTATTTACAGTTTTAGCACTCTTGATACCAAGTGCTACATGACTTCTAAGAGAAATCAGCATACTTTCCTGGAGGCAAATTATGACAGTATCCAGGTCCATTAAAGTAATAATATACCCTTAACACTGGTAATTTTTTTTTCTGCTTCCAGGGTTATGGCTGGAGCTTGGTGCCTACAGCACTAATCCACTGCTCCTGGAGACCATTTTTTTCCTTTGTTTCCCTTGTTGTTTATCATTGCTATTGTTATTATTGTTGTTGGATAGGACAGAGAGAAGACGAGAGAGGAGGGGAAGACAGCGAGGAGAAGAGAAAGATAGACACCTGCAGACCTGCTTCACCTCCTATGAAAGGTGCTCCCTTGGCCAGGGACTCAAACCAGGATCCTTTTGCCAGTCCTTGCGCTTGGTGTCATGTTGCTCTTAACCCACTGCGCTACCGCCGGGCCCCAAAGCTGGTAATATTTTTATGTTATCATCATAGTTTTAAAATAAAACAAATTTAATTTATTCTATATTTTTATGCTTGAGGTGGATGAATGGACTTGGGGTTGTTATAGCATTTGTGAATTGTTATGCATGCATAATCAACTGCTGGTAAAGATTTGTAGTCAGTAGTTTTCTTACGACGCTTTTAATGCAACATTTTATACACTGAACACATTAAGCGTTTGACAATTTTAATTTTAAGTAAAATTTAGTTTAGTAAAATTTAGTTTTTAGTAAAATTTTTAGTTTTTTTTTGCTTTTTACATTTTAATATTAGTTTGTTGTTTTGTAGAAATTGCCTTTTGGGGAGCCAGGCGGTAGCACAGCGGGCTAAGCGCAGGTGGCGCAAAGCACCAGGACTGGTGTAGGGATCCCGGCTCGAGCCCCCGGCTCCCCACCTGCAGGGCAGTTGCTTCACAGGTGGTGAAGCAGGTCTGCAAGTGTCTTTCTCTCCCCCTCTCTGTCTTCCCCTCCTCTCTCAATTTCTCTGTCCTATCCAACAACAACGACAACAATAATAGTAACGACAACACCGATAAACAACAAGGGCAACAAAGGGGAAAAAATGGTCTCCAGGAGCAGTGGATTTGTAGTGCAGGCCCGAGCCCCAGAAATTACCCTGGGGGCAAAAGCAACTGAATGAATAAATAAAAATAAAAAAGAAATTTTTTTAAAAATTGCCTTTTTAAAGTGACTATATCTAGCCACTTCTTTGACTTTAAATGGGAGGGGGCTGTCCTTTCTGGATTTCTGATCAAGTTATCTATGTGACTGTGATAGGCAGAATAACAATATCCAAAATGTGTTTAAATTCAACCCCCTGGACCCTGCTAAGTAGCAAAAGCTTCTTTGCACTTTGAATTAAATTAAGAATTAGATGGAGGGCCGTGTGGTAGTCCAGTGGGTTAAGCATACACGGTGCCAAGAGCAAGGATGATTGTAAGGATTCCAGTTTGAGCCCTGGATCCCCACCTGCAGTGGGGGTGCTAAGGAAAGCAGTAAAGCAGGTCTGCAAGTGTTTATCTTTGTCTGCCCCTCTCTGCCCTCGCCTCCGTTCTCAATTTCCCTCTGTCCTGTCCAACAATAACAAGTGCAACAAAATGGAAAAAAATGGCCTCCAGGATCAGTGGATTGGGAGTGCAGACACCAAGCCCCAGTGATGACCCTGGTGGCAAAAAAAAAAAAAAAAAAAAAAAAAATCCATGTATGTTGTCACAAAGACTGTATCATTTGGTGAAAGTACGTCTCACCATTAAATTCCTGGAATGGTTAACATATGAGGGCTTCCAAACAGAAACATTTCCAAAAGCTAGAGAAATACGTCCTTCAGGCCTAGACCTCTAATGGATCCCTCTCCACCACCACTGGTCATTTCCATCAGACACATCATCATAAGCCCTCTTGCAGAGGGTCCCAGGTCCTTGCCCTCACTTTTTTTTTTTATATTTTATTTAAGAAAGGATTCATTAACAAAACCATAAGGTAGGAGGGGTATAACTCCACACAATTCCCACCACCCAATCTCCATAACCCACCCCCTCCCCTGATAGCTTTCCCATTCTCTATCCCTCTGGGAGCATGGACCCAGGGTCATTGAGGGTTGCAGAAGGTAGAAGGTCTGGCTTCTGTAATTGCTTCCCCGCTGAACATGGGCGTTGACTGGTCAGTCCATACTCCCAGTCTGCCTCTCTCTTTCCCTAGTAAGGTGTGTCTCTGGGGAAGCTGAGCTCCAGGACACATTGATGGGATCTTCAATCCAGGGAAGCCTGGCCAGCATCCTGGTGGCATCTGGAACCTGGTGATTGAAAAGAGAGTTAACATACGAGGCCAAACAAATTGTTGAGCAATCCTGGGCCCAAAGCTTGGAATAGTGGAGAGGAAATGTTAGGGAGGTACTCACTGCAAACTCTAGTGTACTTCTGCTTTCAGGTATATATTTTGCAGTAGTTTATGGAAATGTGTGAACATAAGCTCTCTCTCACAGAAATTGGTGTATATCTAGGTTATGGGACTTTGTCAGAAAGTGAACCACCTGAGATGAAATTAGAGTGTACTATAAAAGGAAAGGTCTCACCCGAGTAATGAAGCTGAAGGGTTGTCATTCCACACGTGAAGTCTCTGGACACAGTCTGAGGTGAAGCATGTTGAGGTGGCAATCGTTGCGTTGGTTAGGTTGTGATCAGCGGATGCAATATTATTTGGTATGGATTGGGAGAGGCATACGGGAAAATGGGTCCTATCCAAGGGTTCCAGGACTGGGGGAAGTAGGGGCTCTATAGTGGAGATGTGAGGTTCCTGCTGTCTTAGGGTTCAAAAAGACAATCGATAGTTAACGTTATCATCACATTATTTGGTAATTGGGTTAACTTTGAAAAGTCCTTTTGTTAGGGTTTGCTGTACAGTATCCAGTATTTTGTATATAGCTGTGCTATTGGATGCTTCTAATCTACTTGGTCTAGGCTTTTGAGAGAGTCCGCATATCAAATACATAGCCTATATATTAAAAAGATTCAGTTTGTCTTTTGAGAAACTTTGAG
The DNA here is from genome assembly GCF_950295315.1 of Erinaceus europaeus. Classification (NCBI taxonomy): domain Eukaryota; kingdom Metazoa; phylum Chordata; class Mammalia; order Eulipotyphla; family Erinaceidae; genus Erinaceus; species Erinaceus europaeus. The sequence goes on along the minus strand of NC_080170.1, from coordinate 90,479,932 downwards.
ACATACAATTGATTTCCCCCTCTCATATTAATTAACTACTGATTTATATGTCTACATTTGGCTAGGAGTGTACATAAACACCATTCCCACCACCAAAGGACTGTGACCCATCCCTCCCGCCCACTCCCACCCCCCACTGGCCCAGGAAGCTGCATGTCTACCTCTCACCACAGGGTTTTTACTTTGGTGCCCTACTTACAATTTGATCAGGTCCTGATTTTAGTTTACCTTTCAGATCTTCTTAGTTAACTTCTGTTGATGAGTGGGATCATCCCATACTCATCTTTAACTTTCTGACTTAGTTCACTTAACATAATTCCTTCTAGCTCTGTCCAAGATGGGTCAGAGAAGGTGGGTTCATTGTTTTTGATAGCTGCATAGTATTCCATTGTGTATATATACCACAGCTTTCTCAGCCACTCATCTGTTGTTGGGCACCTGGGTTGCTTCCAGGTTTTAGCTATTATGAATTGTGCTGCTATGAACATAGGAGTACACACCTCTTTTTGGTTGGGTGTTATGGAGTCCTTGGGGTATAAACCCATGAGAGGAATTACTGGATCATATGGAAGGTCCATGTCTAGCCTTCTGAGAGTTTTCCAGACTGCTCTCCACAGAGGCTGTACCAATTTACATTCCCACCAGCAATGTAAAAGGGTTCCTCTGTCCCCACATCCTCTCCAGCATTTGTTGCTGCTGTCCTTTTTGATGTATGCCATTCTTACAGGAGTGAGGTGGTATCTTAGTGTTGTCTTAATTTGCATTTCTCTGACAATCAGTGACCTAGAGCAGTTTTTCATATGTTTGTTAGTCTTTTGGATCTCCTCTGTAGTGAATGTTTTATTCATATCCTCTGCCCATTTTTGGATGGGGTCATTTGCTTTTTTGGTGCTAAGTTTGCTGAGCTCTTTATATATTTTGGTGATTAGTTTCTTGTCTGATGTATGGCATGTGAAAATCTTCTCCCATTCTGTGAGGGGTCTCTCTGTTTGTTTAATAGTTTCTTTGGATGTGCAGAAGCTTTTCAATTTGATGTAGTCCCATTGGTTTGTTTCTGCTTTAGTCTTCCTTGCAATTGGGTTTGATTCATCAAAGATGTCCTTGAGGCGTAGGTGGGAAAGTGTTTTACCAACGTTTTCCTCTAAGTATTTCAAGCAGTGATGGTAGGGATTGCCCCAGTCTCTGAAATGAGTGCAGCCTTCAAGGTTCCCAGCTGTGACTGTGAGCTTCGAGTTCAGACCAATAGGGGCTTAGAGGTTGCACAGGCTCTTGTGCCAAATATAAATATAAACAAATATGGACCTTGAGCCTGGTGGATGGAGGAAATAGTTAATTCTATTCACAGAATATCTTCAAGAATAGGAGCTACTCTCCACCTTAATCCTACTCTCTAACCCTTCTCTCTACTCTGACACCACTTTCTCAGACAATGTTTTTATCCAACATCATGACAGCTATCAAACTCAAGCAAAAACTACCATGGACCTCTAGAAACACGCCTAAAATGGACTTCCAAGCTTTCTTCCACACTAAGATCCATAAACTCATCTGCTCTGTTCCTACTCTTTGGTTCCTATTTTGTCTCAATTCATATATATCCTACCACCTTCCAGACACCAAGTTGCAGATACTATCATGATTCCATCCTGACTTCTCAGGACAGATGACCTCACCAATGTGTCCTGGAACCTTGCCTCTCCAGAGCTCTGCCTCTCTAGGGAAAGATAGAAACCTGCTGGGAGTATGGATTGGCCTGCCAACACCCATGTCCAGCAGAGAAGCAATTACAGAAGCTAGAACTTCTACCTTCTGCACTCCAAAAATTATTTTGATCCCTACTCGCAGTGGGAACGAAGTGGTAGGAGGAAGAGGACAAGAGGTCTCTGAACTCCAGTTCCATCAGGACCCAGAGAGAGAGAGAAGGAAAAATGGAGGGACATTTGGATGTAGTAATAGGGTTATGTGTGCCTCGGAAGAGGGGAAGAGAGGACTGGACCTGGAAAAAAAAGTGGGGGGAATTATGTACAAATGTAGACAGATAGTTGTAGAGATGATAGTTAACCCATGTCTGCAACCTTAGGAGAACTGCTGTGACTTGCAATAGAGGGATGGGGGATTTAGATGGGTGGTGGAAACAGTATGGAATTACACCGTTGTTGACATGTAATTTTGTAAATCAATATTAAATAACTACTAAATTTTTTAAAAAGAAAGAAAGAAATCCTTCAGTACTGAATGGCATCTGGATGGTGTACCATAGCCTCTACCACTCTGATCTTGCTCCTTTATGAGTGGAGATGAAGTAGATATCAAGAGAATGACTCTGGGGTATGCTGTCATTCTGTTTGTGAAAGCTGATGTCCCCAAATCTCATCTGCTTTGTTCTTACCTTTAGATTCCTAATTATTAAACAGTTTGTTCTGTTTTGTATCTTAGTGCTTTTCAGCCACCAAGTTGCAGATACTACAATGACACCAACCTGAAATTCCTAGGCAGATGACCTCACCAGTGTGTCTTAGAATACCACCTCTCCAGAGCCCTGCCCCACTAAGTAAAGATAGACACGGGCTAGGAGTATGGATCTACCTGCCAATGCTCATGTCCAACAGAGAAGCAATTACAGAAGCCAGACTTCCCACCTTAAGTACCTCATAGTGATCCTGGGTCCATACTCCCAGTGGGATTAAAAAAAAAAAACAAAAACAGGAAAGCCTCCAATGGAGGGAATGGGATGCAGAACTCTGGTGATGGGAATTGTGCAAATTTGTACATCTCTTATCTCTTACCCAATGGGCTTGTTGATCATAATTAAATCAATACAAATTTTAAAAAGCAAGAACAAAAAGGAAGGAAGGAAGGAAGGAAGGAAGGAAGGAAGGAAGGAAGAAAGGAAGGAAGGAAGGAAGGAGGGAAAGAAGGAAGGGAAGGGAAGAAAGTTGATGTCCATGGGCTGTGTTGATGTTTAAAATTACAGACTGTTGCCAGCTAGCTTGAGGTGAGTTCTTGGTATTGCCTTAGGAACAGGAGTAGAGAGGTATTTAGTTAGGGACTAAGTGACTGCAGATGCTCCATAGTCTGAGTGTAGGCCATCTCTGAGGTGAGATAGACAGTATACACTCTGGTGACTTTCTGTATTCTTAACAGTTATGAGACTCTTCTTCCTAGTCCTCATTTGCTTGATTTGGCTTGCCTTTTCTGATTTTTGTCTTTTTCTTTCTTTACCACCAGGGTAATCGCTGGACTCAGTACCTATATGATGATTCTGCAGCTCCTAGAAGCTAGTCCTCCTTTTCTTTATTCTGATAAAGACATAGAAGAATAGAGAAAGGAGAAAAAGAAACACCTGAAGCACCACTGGCAGTGCTTCTCCCCTGCAGATTGAGAGTAGGGACCTGAACCAGGGTCCTTGTGCACGGTAAAGTGTATGTTACTAGGCACATCACTGCTTAGCTCCTGCTTGCCTGTCTTAAGACTATGACAATCTAGTCTTGAGTCTCCCTCAAAGTTGTAGCAGGAAAGGTTTTCATTACCTCTCAGTAAGTTTCACACACAAATGACCACAAGTAAAGAACTTGGATAGTCATGAATTTTTAATTCAGACTTAAGGGCTTTTAAATTATGCTGTCCATCCTCAGCTCTTATTTTAAGTATAGCTATCCAAAGACAATTTGAAAGGAGATTAGGCGAGAGGGTAATTCTTAATATTATTTGCATTATGACATTTTACCGGCTACAAATGTACATCATTGCAAAATAAACATCTGTATATAATACTCATGGGAGTCCAATTCCATCCATTACGATACAAGTGACACCTTTTGCTCATCTTTCTTTCTGGCAACTCTGAATGTGATCTTTCAGGTGCTACTAATAGACCTCAGGAAGTCATGCAAAACTGGTTATTTTCAAGAAACACTTTTTGGCATGAAGATTATTTTGAGCTAAAAATGCAGGCCCAGGGCAAGCCCTGGATTTTCCTGACTAGGCCTCTATCTCCCTGCCTCAAGCCATAGTCCTTTCTGTACAAAAGGATCTTTTTCCTCTCTGTCAATTCCAGTGAATATAACAGTTATACCCACTCTGTAAGGTGTAACTTTGTGTATAAAATACATCTTGCTTCTCAGCATTATGGAAACCTACATTCTACTTTCTTCTTCTTTATATAATATTATTAAAAATTTGAACTGGTTTTCCTTTTCTGATGTTTAGATTTTAAATCCAGTTTGAAAAGAATCTAGAGGGGTGGAGGCTTTTCCTCCAGCATTCCCAACTGTCCTATAATATGAAAGCTTATTTTATTTATAGTTTGTCTGTGTTGTTTGTTTTATGCACTATGAATAGCTTAAATCATGCAGTGTTTTTCTTTCTCCCCTTAAACTTATTTGCTAACTATAATCCCCTCATCTTGATCTGATCTTTTATCAGTGATATAGCTCCCTTTGTCAGAAAAAGAATTTTTTAATAGTGGTTTAATAATGATTAATAAGATTTTAAGATAACAGGGGTACAGTTCTACACAGTTCCCACCACCAGAGCTCTGTGTCCCACCATCCCCTCCAGTGGAAGCTTCCGTATTCCTCTTCTTTTTCTTTTTCTTCTTCTTCTTCTTCTTCTCCTTCTCCTCCTCCTCCTCCTCCTCCTCCTCCTTCTTCTTCTTCAATATTTATTTATTTTCCCTTTTGTTGCCCTTGTTTTTTTTATTGTTGTTGTAGTTATTATTGTTGTAGTTACTGATGTTGTCGTTGTTGAATAGGACAGAGAGAAATGGAGCTAGGAAGGGAAGACAGTGAGGGGGAAAGAAATAGAGGCACCTGCAGACCCGCTTCACCGCCTGTGAAGTGACTCCCCTGCAGGTGGGGAGTTGGGGCTTGAGCCAGGATCCTTACACCTGTCTTTGCGCTTCACGCCGCATGCGCTTAACCCACTATGCTACCACCTGACTCCCCTTCTTTTCTTCTACCTCTTCTTCTATTCTTCTACTTTTCTTCTTCTTCTTCTTCTTCTTCTTCTTCTTCTTCTTCTTCTTCTTCTTCTCCTCCTCCTCCTCCTCCTCCTCCTCCTCCTCCTCCTCCTCCTCCTCCTCCTCCTCTTTTCTTCTTTTTTTTTTTTTTTTACCTCCAAGGTTATCACCAGGGCTTGGGGCCTGCACTAAATCCACTGCTCCTGGAGGCATTTTTTCCCATTTTTGTTGCCTTTGTTATTGTTGCTGTTGTTGGATAGGATAGAGAGAAATTGAGAGAGAGAGGGGGAAGACAGACACCTGCAGACCTGCTTCACTGATTATGAAGTGACCTCCCTACAGGTGGGGAGCTGGGGGCTAGAACCAGGATCCTTAGGCCAGTCCTTGCATTTTGTGCCGTGGGTGCTTAACCCGCTACACTACTGCCTGCAGGCAAATAATTTTGTTTTTTAATAAAAAGGAAACAATGGCAAAACCATAGGATAAGAGGGGTACAACTCCACACAATTCCCACCACCAGAACTCCATATCCCCTCCCCTCCCCTGATAGCTTTCCTATTCTTTAACCCTCTGGAAGTATGGACCCAATGTCATTGTGGGATGCAGAAGGTGGAAGGTCTGGCTTCTGTAATTGCTTCCCCGATAAACATGGGCATTGACAGGTCGATCCATACTCCCAGCCTGTCTCTCTCTTTCCCTAGTGGGGTGGGGTTCTGGGGCACTGGAGCTCCAGGACACATTGATGGGGTTGTCTGTCCAGGGAAGTCTGTTTGGCATCATGCTAGCATCTGGAACTTGGTGGCTGAAAAGAAAGTTAACATATAAAGCCAAATAAGTTGTTAAATAATCATGAAGAAGTCGACTTCCGGAGGCGGAGCTAAGAGCAGCAGATCTCTTTCTCTCCTCTCCTCTCCTCTCCTCTCCTCTCCTCTCCTCTCCTCTCCTCTCCTCTCCTCTCCTGTCCTCTCCCGGATCAACTAGGAATACCAAAGGAGGCCACCCGGACCGAAACAAGACAGGACTAGAATGACCACAGGAACCCAGTAAATCACTCGTGAGTACAAACACGCGTGGCTGGTGACAGAGAGGAGAGAGGGGCCTAAGGAGACATTAAGTGAATGCTAACAGTTCAACAGTTTATCAGTGGAGACACCACCTCCAGTCTGCTCCACAACAAGGGGACAGCTGAAGGGAGGAAAGGACTCCCCAGAGACTCAGCAAGTGCAACTCTGAGTCTCCATTGCTACTACCCTCAGAATCTGGAGCAGCAACAGGGAGGGACACCAGGGGAGAGAGATCTAACCGGGAAACTCAGGAGAAGACCTATACCTCGGTGGCATAGCTGAGGGGCTGTGAAAGTCTCTTTGCATAACCACTGGATTATCTCTGCCACACCCTGCTTTATCTCTTGGTCAGGAGTCAGTGATTAAGCTAAGAAGCCTATTGATAGTTTAAAAGCCCTCGGGCTCCCATAGCCTACAGGGAAGAAAAAAAAAGAGGCTTTTACACCACTGAGCTCCAACTCAGGGATTGAAAAAACTGTTAACTTCCACCATGGTAAACCCTTTAATTAAATTACTTAGACACAAGTTAATCCAGGCAATAGTGATCAATAATTTGAAAAGTACTGATAAAGGGAACTCATAACATAATATATAAAATGGTCAAAACAACAAGAAAAAATATTGGAGACTCGAACCAGGACAAGAGTCCAGCTAAAGGTCCTCCAGAGGGTGAAGCACAAAACAACGAGTTCAACATCCAAAATTAGCTAAGGAAATAATAACAGGAGTGAGTAAAGAATTTGAAAAAATTGTAATCAGAAATGCAGGAACAACAAATGAGAATATGGAAGAAAATTCTAATTATCTCATGGTTATTAGAGAGCTGAAAGCTGAAATCGCTGAGCTAAGAAGGCAACTGCTGAACAAGATAAAACAGTATCAGAGCAGGGCAACACAATAGATGAACTCCAGAAAGCAGTAGAGGGCAGAGAGAATAGAATCCATGAAGCTGAAAACAGAATTAGCAAGATTGAGGATGAATTAGAGACAACTAAAAAAGAAGTAAGAGATCTCAAAAAGAGATTAAGAGTTGCTGAAAACAACAACAGAGTCCTATGGGATGACTTCAAAAGAAACAATATACGCATTATTGGCTTACCAGAGGAAGAAAGAGAAGGAGAGGAAGAAAGCATTCTCCAGGCCATAATAGCTGAAAATTTCTCTAGTCTAGACAACACCAAAGACATAAAGATTCAAGAAGCCCAGAGGGTCCCAAACAGAATTAACCCAGACTTAAAGACACCAAGACAGGTCATACTTAGAATGGAAAGGAATAAGGATAAAGAAAGGATCCTCAAGGCTGCAAGAGAAAAACAAAGAGTCACCTACAAAGGAAAACCCATAAGATTAGCAGCAGACTTCTCCATACAAACACTACAGGCCAGAAGAGAATGGCAAGATATCTATTGAGTGCTCAATGAGAAAGGCTTTCAGCCAAGAATACTATATCCTGCTAGACTGTCATTCAGACTAGATGGAAGCATCAAAACCTTCTCAGACAAGCAACAGCTGAAGGAAGCAACCATCACCAAGCCTGCCCTGAAAGAAGTTCTGAAAGGTCTCCTATAAACAACCAGACCACCACAAATAGGACATATATCAAAACACTCTAAAACTCTTCAAGAATGGCATTGAAATATCCTCAATCTTTGATATCAATAAATGTCAATGGCCTGAATTCACCTATTAAAAGACACAGAGTAGGAAGATGGATCAGAAAACACAACCCAACAATATGTTGTCTACAGGAAACTCACCTAACCCAACAAGACAAACACAGACTTAAAGTGAAAGGATGGAAAACTATCATACAAGCCAATGGCCCACAAAAAATGGCAGGAACAGCTATTCTCATATCTGACATGATAGACTTTAAAATAGATAAGATTAAAAAAGATAGGAATGGACACTACTTAATGCTCAGAGGATCAGTCAATCAAGAGGACTTAACAATTATTAATATCTATGCACCCAATGAGAAGCCATCTAAATACATCAAACTTCTACTGAAAGAGCTACAGCAATATATTAACAGTAACACAATCATAGTAGGGGACTTCAACACCACACTATCTCAACTTGACAGATCATCCAGGCAGAAAATCAGTAAAGACATAAGGGAGCTAAATGAAGAGATAGATAAACTAGAACTATTGGACATTTTCAGAGTCATTCATCCCAAGAAACTGGAATACACATTTTACTCAAATCCACATGGATCATTCTCAAGGATAGACCATATGTTAGGCCACAAAGACAGCATCAGCCTATTCAAGAGCACTGAAATCATCCCAAGCATCTTCTCAGACCACAGTGGAATGAAACTAACACTTAACAATCAACAAAAGATTAGTAACAGTGCCAAAATGTGGAAGCTCAACAGTACACTTCTTAACAACTTCTGGGTCAAAGAGGAAATCAAGGAAGAAATCAAAATGTTTCGAGAGTTCAATGAAAATGAAGACACAAGCTATCAAAATATTTGGGACACAGCTAAAGCAGTCCTAAGAGGGAAGTTCATAGCTATACAAGCACACATTAGGAAACAAGAAAAGGCACAAATAAATAGCCTGATTGCACATCTTAAAGACCTAGAAGAAGAACAACAAAGGAATCCTAAAGCAACCAGAAGGACAGAAATCACTAAAGTTAGGGCAGAAATAAATAACATTGAGAATAGGAAAACCATACAAAAGATCAATGAAAGTAAATGTTGGTTCTTCGAAAGAGTAAACAAAATCGACAAACCTTTAGCCAGACTCACAAAACAAAAAAGGGAGAAGAACCAAATAAATCAGATAGTAAATGAAAGAGGAGATATCACAACAGACACTGCAGAAATTCAACATATCATGCGAGGCTTCTATGAACAACTATATGCCACCAAGCTAGAGAACCTGGAAGAAATGAATGGTTTCCTAGATACCTACCAACTTCCAAAACTAAGTCAAGAGGAAGTGGAGAACATGAACAGGCCCATCACAGCTAATGAAATTGAAACAGTTATCAAAAATCTTCCCAAAAATAAAAGTCCTGGACCAGATGGTTTTACAAATGAATTCTACAAAACTTTCAAAGAAGAACTAATACCTCTACTTTTAAAAGTCTTCCAGAAGATTGAAGACACTGGAATACTCCCTGCCAGCTTCTATGAAGCCAACATCACCCTGATACCAAAAGCAGACAGGGACACAACCAAAAAAGAAAACTACAGACCAATATCTCTGATGAACATAGATGCGAAAATATTGAACAAAATTCTAGCCAACTGGATACAGCAGTATATCAAAAAGATTGTTCATCATGACCAAGTGGGGTTTATCCCAGGCATGCAAGGTTGATTTAATATACGTAAATCAATCAATGTGATCCACCACATCAACAAAAGCAAGACCAAAAACCACATGGTCATATCAATAGATGCAGAGAAAGCCTTTGACAAAATCCAACATCCCTTTATGATCAAAACACTACAAAAAATGGGAATAGATGGAAAATTCCTGAAGATAGTGGAGTCTATATATAGCAAACCTACAGCCAACATCATACTCAATGGTGAAAAACTGGAAGCATTTCCCCTCAGATCAGGTACTAGACAGGGCTGCCCACTATCACCATTACTATTCAACATAGTGTTGGAAGTTCTTGCCATAGCAATCAGGCAGGAGCAAGGAATTAAAGGCATACAGATTGGAAGAGAAGAAGTCAAACTCTCCTTATTTGCAGATGACATGATAGTATACATGGAAAAACCTACGGAATCCAGCAAGAAGCTTTTGGAAATCATCAGGCAATACAGTAATGTGTCAGGCTATAAAATTAACATTCAAAAGTCAGTGGCATTCCTCTATGCAAACACTAAGTTAGAAGAAATTGAAATCCAGAAGTCAGTTCCTTTTTCTATAGCAACAAAAACAATAAAATATCTAGGAGTAAACCTAACCAAAGAAGTGAAAGACTTGTATACTGAAAATTATGAGTCGCTACTCAAAGAAATTGAAAAAGACACAAAGAAGTGGAAAGATATTCCATGTTCATGGGTTGGAAGAATTAACATCATCAAAATGAATATATTACCCAGAGCCATCTACAAATGTAATGCTATCCCCATCAAGATCAAGCACATTTTTTAGGAGAATAGAAAAAATGCTACAAATGTTTATCTGGAACCAGAAAAGACCTAGAATTGCCAAAACAATCTTGAGAAAAAAGAACAGAACCGGAGGCATCACACTCCCAGATCTCAAACTGTATTATAGGGCCATTGTCATCAAAACTGCTTGGTACTGGAACATGAACAGACACACTGACCAGTGGAATAGAATTGAAATGAGAAATGAGGCCCCACACCTATGGACATCTAATCTTTGACAAAGGGGCCCAGACTATTACATGGGGAAAGCAGAGTCTCTTCAACAAATGGTGTTGGAAACAATAGGTTGAAACATGCAGAAGAATGAAACTGAATCACTGTATTTCACCAAATACAAAAGTAAATTCCAAGTGGATCAAGGACTTGGATGTTAGACCAGAAACTATTAGATACTTAGAGGAAAATATTGGCAGAACTTTTTTCCGCATAGATTTTAAAGACATTTTCAATGAAACGAATCCAATTACAAGGAAGACTAAGGCAAGTATAAACCTATGGGACTACATCAAATTAAAAAGCTTCTTCACAGCAAAAGAAACCACTACCCAAACCAAGAGACCCCTCACAGAATGGGAGAAGATCTTTACATGCCATACATCAGATAAGAGTTTAATAACCAACATATATAAAGAGCTTGCCAGACTCAACAACAAGACAACAAATAACCCCATCCAAAAATGGGGGGAGGACTTGGACAGAATATTCACCACAGAAGAGATCCAAAAGGCTGAGAAACACATGAAAAAATGCTCCAAGTCTCTGATTGTCAGAGAAATGCAAATCAAGACAACAATGAGATACCACTTCACTCCTGTGAGAATGTCATACATCAGAAAAGGTAACAGCAGCAAATGCTGGAGAGGGTGTGGGGTCAAAGGAACCCTCCTGCACTGCTGGTGGGAATGTCAATTGGTCCAACCTCTGTGGAGAACAGTCTGGAGAACTCTCAGAAGGCTAGAAATGGACCTACCCTATGACCCTGCAATTCCCCTACTGGGGATATATCCTAAGGAACCCAACACATCCATCCAAAAAGATCTGTGTACACATATGTTCTTGGCAGCACAATTTGTAATAGCCAAAACCTGGAAGCAACCCAGGTGTCCAACAACAGATGAGTAGCTGAGCAAGTTGTGGTCTATATACACAATGGAATACTACTCAGCTGTAAAAAATGGTGACTTCACCGTTTTCAGCCGATCTTGGATGGACCTTGAAAAAATCATGTTGAGTGAAATAAGTCAGAAACAGATGAATGAATAGAAGGATGAATATGGGATGATCTCTCTCTCAGGCCGAAGTTGAAAAACAAGATTAGAAAAGAAACACAAGTCGAACCTGAAATGAATTGGAGTATTGCACCAAAGTAAAAGTCTCTGGGGTGGGTGGATGGGTGGGGAGAATACAGGTCCATGAAAGGTGATGAATGACATACTGGGGGTTGTATTGTTAAATGGGAATCTGGGGAATGTTATGCATGTACAAACTATTGTATTTACTGTTGAATGTAAAACATTAATTCCCCAATAAAGAAATAAATTATTTAAAAAAAATACTACTTCTAGCTTTAAATAAATGTGTTGCTTTGAATCAATAAAAAAAAATAATCATGAAGCTTAAAGGCTGGAGTAATGCAGATGAAGAGTTGGGGGGGTCTCTGTTCTGTAGATAGCTAGTAGGCCTATTTTAGTTCTATTCAAAGGGCCTGTGGCTACACTAGTTTTTTTTTTGTTTTTTTTTTCTCCTGAGCCTGACATCTGATATGCGGGTGAATCCAAGTTATTGTCTGGGGAGATGATGTCATGGCTGGAAAAAAGACCAGAAAGCTGCATCAGGGAAGAGAGTAGCTCCAAATATGGGAAAGCTATATAAATATTGATGACTATAAACCCCATCAATTTGATCTATCTGGGGCCCATATTCAGCTTAGGAGCCTATGTGACCTCTGCATCCCTGTAGATCTGAGCTCACATTCTGTGGTCATGATGAGGAACATTCCAAGATGCCCCAATATCAAGACCCATCTTCCTCAGGCATAGCATAGAGTATGTTGTCCAGCCTCCCTTCAGAGGATGGGGAACATTTTCTATAGTTGTTGATTCAAGTTGAGGGCAAGATCCTATGGGGGTCCACAAAGGGGTCTATTGTATTGTTCCTGATAGATATGACTGGTAACAATGGAGAGATGGATTTATTCTAGGTCTAGGCCCATCACGTCTGTTTGGGAATTTCAGTACTCCCCAAACAGGGCCCCAGCTGATGGGGTAGCCTTATAGTGACTAAAGAGTCATCATTAAAGTATGCCAGTCTCTTGCCCTTACTCAGCTTTAGGCAAAGAATTCTTAAATGACTTGTTTGAAAAGCTATAAAGTCAGAACCTTCTTCTAAGGTTACAGATTTACAGTCACCACTGTTGGGGGTAAGTGAAGTTTTTTTTAAAAAGTACATTTTAGTTTTTAGAGCTGTTTTAGGGTTCACAGCATATTATGCAGAAAGTACAAAGTTATCACAGACTAACTACCCTCTCCCCACACCCACAGCCTCTCCTACTATCTACATCCTGTGCCAGAGCAGTGAATTGTTAGAATAGATGCAACAACATTGATGATGATTATCACACAAAGTCCAGAGTTCACTGTCGGTGTTGTGCCTTTTGTGGGTTTTGACAGATATGTAATGCTATGTCTACTGTTATAAAATCAGGCAAGGTCTTTTCACTGCCTTGAAAATCACTGTGCTCTGTCTATTCATCTCTCACTCCCTCCCCCCTAGAGTCTGTTAATCACTGTCTCCACAGTCTCGTTTTCTTTATTAAATATCATATAATTGGAATCATTTTATGCAATTTTCTCACATCAGCTTTACTCACTTTTATAAAGTGAATACACACTTAAGGTTCAGATGCATCTTCAAATGGCTTGGTAGCTAGTGTCTTATTAGGAATGAATAATACCACATTGCCTGTATGCAGTACCATTTATCCAATTTACCTACTAAAAGGAATATTGGTTGCTATAATTTTTTGGCAACTGTACATAAAGCTTCTATAAACACCTCGCCTGAGTGCAAGTTTTTGGATGAGCACCTTCCCAATTCCTTTGGATAAAATTTTTAATAGAAATTTCTTTCTTTCCTTCCTTTTTTTTTTGTTCACCCACAATCTTCTTTTTTTTTAATATTTATCTATTTCCTTTTGTTGCCATTGTTTTTTCTTATTGTTGTAGTTATTATTGTTGTTGTTATTGATGTCTTCGTTGTTGGATAGGACAGAGAGAAGTGGAGAGAGGAAGGGAAGACTCTCAGAGAGGGGGAGAGAAAGATATAGACACCTGCAGACCTGCTTCACCGCTTGTGAAGCGACTCCCCTGCAGGTGGGGAACCGGGGTCTCGAACCATGATCCTTATGCCAGTCCTTGTGCTTTGCACCACCTGTGCTTGACCTGTTGCACTACCACCCGACTCCCAACAATTTTCTGCCTGCAAGATCCCACCTTGTCTGGTGTACTTCTATTTTTTTTTTCACAAATAGAAGGTGAAAGGGGGAAGAGACAGTGATAAGAGAGATACCATACTACCACTCCATTGCTGTGACACTTCCCTTTTGCTTCCTGTTCCTCCTATGTTGTTGGTATCTTCTAATTCTGCTTTTAAAAACCCCTTCTGTTTCATTTGGTTTAAATCCCCCCTGCTTAACACTGCATTCTATTTACATAACCACTGCCGTCTATTTACATAAATCACTTTTACATTTACATAAAGCACCACCTTCCCTCCAGGGCATTGGTGATTTAGTGGTAGAATTCTCACCTGCTCCACCCCCTCTCCTTGTCACACCCTGATCCTCTCCTTGTCACACCCTGATTTTCACCACTTTTCTCTCCACCCTCTCTGCATCACTTCCTGTTCACACCCTACTTGGGAAGTATATATAAAGACAACATTGTTCGTTTTAGTTAGTTGTTAGTTTAGTCTAGCTTGGTATAGATTGTGTTGCATCCTGCATGAATAAAGAGATACTGCGTACAGCTCAACCATGAGTCCCTGGTCGTCTGTCTCCCATCAGTGAAGCTCAGTCCGACATATGGCGCCCGAACAGGGACTGAAATAAGCCCTGAAACATGGACCGCATCAACGTGGGACCTAACCCACCCATCGCCTAGATAAACTTGGCTACCCATCCACCATGGGTTGCCTTTCTACTTATGAAGAGGTTTGCCAAAGCCTCTACTGTTTCATTATGATACAGTTTCTCTGTCTCTGGAACATTTTACTCTGGGCCACACTTCGGTTCCCTGACCGGGAACTTTGGTTTCTTATGACCGGGATCATAGAGCTTGAGAGATGCACGGAGATTTCTCCTTGGACTTTCTGGACTCCCTCTCTCATGTTTCCCGAGGAAAAGGACTACATTTTGCTCCAGGCCACAATTTGGTTCATTATGACCGTGATCATAGACCTTGGGATATGCACGGAGATTTCCACTGGGACTTTCTGGACTTCTTCTCGCATGTTTCCCATGGAGAAGGACTACTCTAATTTGAGGAGCATTCTCCAGTACCCTGGCAGTCCCCAAGAATGGAGACACGTGGTTAGTTCTACTCTCCTGATTGGATTCTTTCTTTGATGGGAAGACAATTTTAAAAATGGGTGCCTGAAGCAATCCAGCAGGAACAGTCAGAAGCACCCTAAATGGAATTTTGAAGAGCTTTTTGGACTAGGACGCCCGCCGGGGACTCTTGATGCTACATGGTGAGATCTGTTTCGTAAGAGAGTGATTTGAATGACTGAATTTTTGTTTGACATTGACTTAAAAAAAAATATGCTAGATGCAGCCATGATTTCTAGAGACATCCAGAAATAATCCAAAAAATTGTTTTTTCCTCCTTTGATTTCTTTTTTTTACATCTTGGCATAAATCTGAAACGTTTAATCCTGAAATGGTGTGAGTTATGGGTGGGGCAGATAGTGCAATGATTATGTTAATTATACTCATGCCTGAGGCTTCTACCATGATTCTTCTGTTTACCTTTCCACATTTTATTGAGTTTAAACTGTTTCAACAACTTTGAATTCATACTAGAAAGGACTTCCAATTATAATGGAGTTATCAATTATAGTAAACTTCTAATCTTCTACAAGTTTTGTTTGACAAGTAAGTGAATTTCAGCTGTCAAGTCTTCACATGAAAAAGCATCTACTCAAATGAAAATTTCTGGAAATCCATTTGGACCCCTGTTCTCTGACATCGCCCCCGGAAACCAATGATGAGACCTGGCACGACCTGAAGAAACAGATTCACAGACTCCAAAGCTCACTCTCTACAGAAAAGCAGAATTCTGATGGCCGACATTCCCCATTGAGACAGACGTGCAGTGTTTCATCCCCTGGCATTTTCTTCCATGGCCATCTACTTTGGACTGACACCTCCATCGGACTTACTGGTACACGCTGCTGTGTTTCTCAAAGGCTAACTTCAGCCAATTGCCTTGAGACTTTATAGACCATGTCCCCTCACCTGCAGGCTCTTCCCCAGAGGCAGAAAACTCTCCCTCCTTATTAGGTTATGCCCACAGAGGTAGGAAACGCCCTTTGAGGCAAGAGATGCCCCCAGAGGCATGAAGTGCTCCCAGAGGCAAGAAATGCCCTTTCACCTGCTAGGTCTTGCCCTTTGAGGCAAGTAACGTTCTCCTTGGCATCACATTGGTTATTGCTGCTCGCCTATTTTGTTTTCCATGTCTTATGCCAGTTCTTTTGAAAACACCTGTACGATATAGGTTTCTGTTCACCCTACAATCCTGATACTATGGCCATTAGTTAAAAAGAAAGCGGAAATTGTTGGTATCTTCTAATTATGCTTTTAAAAACCCCTTCTGTTTCATTTGGTTTAAATCCCCCCTGCTTAACACTGCATTCACTTAACACTGCTACACTATGTGGTGGCATTTTATTGAGTACCAATTGTTTATAGTAGGTTTTTGTTTTCAATGTAGTATTCAATGTAAATTATCTGTAAGAGTTCACTGAGGCCACGGTTTAAGAGCCAGCATACTCTCCTCTTCTCTGATCTGCTATATGATCAACAATAGATGAGTGAATAGGAAAGTTATGATATATATTTAATGGAAAACTAGTCATCTACAAGAAATGATGAATTTGCCCTTTGCTATAGTATGGATGGAACCAGAGAGGATACAATTCTAAAATAAATATGCTGGAGGGAGAAAGTTAAACATAAAATAATTTCACTTACATGTGGGACATAAAAAAACAAAGGAAGAGACAAACAAGATGAAACAAGCCACTAGTTCACTACTGAAGACATGAGGTTTCTAAGAGGTTGAGAGTGAGCCCAGCTGCCAAAACACCAGCTGTGGAGGGAGACTGATATTTTGATGGTGGATAAGTTTGCTAACATGTCTCAAGAGGTGTGAACTATACTTTTCAAACATGAAGAGTATTGTAAATGGTATTCCCTCAAGTGAAAAAAAATGGGTAAAATTCAAATTAATAAGAGGCAAAACTGATCATTAAAACCCTATTCATTAATTCAAAGCTTAATTTATTGGAGTCATGAGATGACTAGCCTAGTGTGAGATGCCAGGTTCAAGGCCTCAGTGAACTCCGATGGATAATGAATACTGAAGACTTTGTCAATAAACAAATAAATAAAATTAAGTAAATTACTAGAAACAAGGAGCACTTGGTAAAATGACAGGATACAAAATCAATATATAACTTTTTGTGGAGCATAGTGGTTATACAAACAAACTCTCATGCTTGAGAATTCAATCCCCACGACCACCAGGAGCCACAGCTGAGCAGTGCTCTGGAAAAAAAAAGTCAATAGGGGAGGGGGTAGGTTATGGAGATTGGGTGGTGGGAATTGTGTGGAGTTGTACCCCTCCTACCCTATGGTTTTGTTAATTAATCCTTTCTTAAATAAAAAAAATAAATAAAAAGTCAATATACATAAAGCAAAATACCCAATAGCAAAATCAATATATATATGAAGCAGTTGCATTTTTATACACAATGAGTCATAGGAAAGGGAGGTGAAACAAGCAGTCTCATTTATAATTGCACCAAAAAAAGATTGAAACACCTTTAATAAATCTAATAAAGGAGGTTAAAGATTTTTACAATGAAAATCATATGACACTGTTAAAAATAAGATATAAAGAAATGGAAGCATGCTTCATATTCAAAGGATGGAAGATTATTATTAAAATTTACATCTCATTTAAAACAATTTACAGACTCAATGAAACCCCTATTAAAATTCTAATTGTAGGTCAAGGAAAGGAGCTCAGTGTGTCAGAGCACAGTGCTAGTATGCCTGAAGCACCAAGGTCCCAGGGTCAATATCCAGCACTAACATAAGTCAGTAGTGTTTATTCATTGTGTGTCCCTAATTAAGTTAGACAAATCTATTTGAAAACTCCCAATAGTATTCTTCAAGGACACTGAACAACAATAAGAAAAAAATCATAAAATGTGTGTGGTATCACAAAGTGATTCTAAAAGAAAAAGAAGAAAACGGAAACTACTATACTCCCTAACTTCAGACTATAGTACAAAGGACTGCTGATTAAAACAATATGACACTGGGAGGAAAACAGGCATTTAGACCAGTTAAATAGAATAGAGACTATATATACAAATCTTCATATATATAGACATTTATATATGACAAAAGAGCTAAAGCCACACAGTAAAGATATCCTCTTCAATACAGTCTATTGGGAAAACTGAATGGTTGTGAGTAAATATAAAAATGAATGAATGAATGAATAAATAAAAGAAACCAGATCACTGTATACAAAGTGAATTCGACACAATCCACAAAAATAAAATCAGAGATCAAAGGCTTGGATATTTGATCTTAACCTACAAAATACATAGAAGAAAACAAGACCATAACATGTGAGATGAATTTGGAGATTTCAGTCCATTTGTAAGGGAAACTAGTAAGAATGAGAAAATAAGATTAAATCAAATTTTAAAAGGGTTTTACACAGCACAAGGATAAAAGGCAACCTAGCAAAAAAAAAAAAAAAAAAAGAAAGAAAGAAAGAAAGAAAGAAAAAAGAAAATAAAAGAAAGAAAGAAGAAACACACCTTCTTCTCCTTCAGTATAAACCTAGAAAATCTGAGCAAGGGCCTACGTCCAAAACCATCATGAGTTCTGCTTTGGAGTATGGCCCCCATAAAGCAAACTTCCCTTCCAGGACTTAAATGCAAATAGTTTATCTGGAAGTTTTCCCAACATGGTAAGAAGGGGAAGGATGTCAGTTAAGTGGCTTGTTTTCTAGCAAGTTCCTATTGTGGGTAAGGCACTGTGAAGTCTATAAACAGATGCTCTAGAGTCATCCCACTCAAGGACTGCGGATGCTACAGCATCTATTGGTATGCTGGTTTACTTAATAGTTTCCTAAGGTTCCTAGAGCAAAAGGTCACAAATCTGGTACCTTAAAGTAACTTATTATCTTACATATCTAGAGGCCAAAAAGTCAAGGGGAAAAAAGAGAGAGATGTACTTGACTAAAATCAGGTGACAGCTGCTGGGGAGGTGGCTCAGAGGTCACCTGTATTCCCTGGTGAGTTCAAATCTATGTTTCAAAGTCATCTTCAAATTTCTCTGCCACTTTAAAAGAATCATGTAATAAGATTGACTCTTCCTGGATACCCCAGGATAACCTTTCATCTCAAGGTCACTGACTTTACCATATCTGCAAAACACTCTTGCCACGGAAGATTACAGATTCATAGATTTGCGAGATTAGGTGAGGTGTTCACCCAACTGGATGAGCCATTTCTTAGTCTGATTTGGGGGACGGGGATGTAGAAATTTTATGTATTGATTCCAAGAGAGGCACTGGCATTTCTACACTCATATTCAAGTAAGCCTTGCAAGTTATGGTGATCAGGGGGAAACCATAGGCAAAGAAGTGCAGGTTCTAGCAATTGTAAGGAGCCAGTTTGCACCAAAATGGCAAGGAGCCATAAAGGTGGAGCTCAGACAGAATCTGCTACAGTTCCACTGAGCTGTAAGACAATAACTGGAAATCACAGAGATTTTATGTATTTTGTTTTAGAAAGAGGAAGGACATGAGAGAATAAAAAAGCATAAGGTCTACATAAAAAATCTGTTTATAAGAAAAGATTCATAGAAAGGAGGGGGGACACAGTTTAAAAACCAGACAGACACATTTCTGAAATATACATACATATTTACATAAAAAAGAAAAGACAACTCTAGATAATGGAAATCTCTTTTCAAGAAATTTATTATAGGAAATAATACATTTTAGAAAATATTACATTCCTAACATAAGTTAAGATTACTGTTCATAGGCTGGGAGTATGGATCAACCTGCTAATCCCCATGCTAAGTGGGGAAGCAATTACAGAAGCCAGACCTTCCACTGTCTACAACCCATAATGACCCTGGGTCTGTACTACAAGAGGGTTAAAGAATTGGAAAGCTATCAGGGGAGGGGAGGAGATATGGAGTTCTGGTGGTGTGTGGAATTGTACCCTTCTTATACTACGGTTTTATCAGTGTTTCCTTTTTATAAATAAAAATAAATAAAGGGGGGAACACAAAATAAAACTTGGATTGGTGGTGTATTACAGCAAAGCAAAGGATTCTGGGGAAGGAAGGCAAAAAGAGAGTCTGGGAGAGAGATGGCTTTCAGGTCCGGTACAGAATGACAGACCTACTTTGTGAATAAGAGTGTTTTGCAGACACCTATCTTGGTGAGATGAGAACTTGTATCTATATGCTAACAACTTCAATGTAAGCCATTAATCTCCCAATAAAAAGATAGAAATGGGCTGGTAGTATGGATCAACCTGCCAATGCCCATGTCCAGTGGAGAAGCAATTACAGAAGCCAGGTTATCTACCTACTGCACCCCATAATAATCCTGCATCCATGTTCGCAGAGGAATAAAGGATAGGAAAGCTTCCAATGGAGGGGGTGGGATGCGGAACTCTGGTGGTGAGAATTGTGTGGAACTGTAGACCTCTTATCCAATGGACTGGTCGATCACTATTAAATCAATAAAACAACAAAAACAACAATAGAAACAAACAAACAAAAAATATTACTGTTCATTTTGGAACACAGGAGTGGCAGAAGCAAAATTTTTTAATCTTTCCAAACTCCCATATCAAAACAGAGCAAATATGGATCAAAACCCAAAACTCAAAAATAACATTTACAAGGGGGTAAAAAAATTGGATAACTAACTGCCTCACAGACCACAAAATACAAGCAGAGGAGGACAATGTACAATACGCACAAATATGAATCAGATTATTCCTGTGTGGGAGGAGGCAAAGGGCTGTATCAGCACATCAGAGCAGAAGATTGAATCTCAAAATGGTCAAGGGAACTCTCTGGAGCACACACAGGACTGAATGAATAATAGCAGGTAAAACCCACTCCATTGGCAAGTAATCACAGGAGATTGCTGTAGGAACTATAGACCACACAAGTGTTAACCTTTTAGGAGTGGCATCAGAGAATAATAGGACAGGGGTGGCAAAGATGAGAATAAAAGATTCACTTAAAGAATGGAGAAGAAAGCAGAGTTCAAACATTAGATCACAATATATTTAAACTTTATTATTTAAAAGAAAGTAGAGTATCAGGGGGCGGAGCCAAGATGGTGACTTGGAAGCAGCAGCTGACGTGAGCTCCAACAAGCAGCAGCTTTTGACCTGGGATTCTCTGGATAGCTTAGGATACTAGGCCATCAGCAGGAGGGCTAATAAAGGGTTCTCAGGGTGACACAAACGAGGAGTCTTATAACTCACTCTTGGGTTGGAAAATGGAGGCCAGAGAGACAAAGAAAGGAAATGTTTTGATTATTTCTGAGCTCATTCCTCTTCCCCATCCCAGAAACAACCCCTAGTGGCTGCACAGCCACTCCTAGCAGGCTTCCTGCTGAGCTGTTTTCTTCACCAAGATTCCTGGCTCACCAGGGGCATCATTCCAAGCCTTTTCCTTTTCTTCTTCTACTTCTTCTCCTTCTCCTTCTCCTTCTCCTTCTCCTTCTCCTTCTCCTTCTTCTTCTTCTTCTTCTTTTTTTTTTTTTTTAAGTGGCAGGAGCCTTATTTGAGTGACAAAATACCTGATCAATCAGAGCCTCAACCCTGCCTGGGAAAGACTACCTGGAGGTTTTTTGTTTTTGTTTTCAGGTATTTCTTACAATTGGCTCACTTTGCTCAGGCTGCCTGCAGCCAATTCGGAGCAGTTCAAGCTGCAGACTGACTGCTAGGATTTTTTACTTTATTTTATTATTACTATTATTATATACATGTGTCCCTCCCCCCACCCCTTGTTCAGGCTGACCAAAATTAACTGTTGTTGTTTTTACCATTGCTAGGTGACTGGGTGTCCTATCCATTGTGAGAGGAACTTGTTTCTCTCTACCTCTTCCCTCCACTCTCCTTTTTCCCTCCTACTAGCTAATTAAACAAAAAAAAACCTCTTTCCTTTCATTGCTCTTTTTTTCTTGTTCTTTTTTTTTCCCTCCTTCTTTTGCTTTCTGAACTCACAGATACTCATTTGTGAATTATTTTGGGGAAGAAATCTGACTCAGAGTGGACTCTGTGTGTGTGTCTTTCTTCTCTACTTCCTTTCCTCCTCTTACTATCCCTAGAATTTACAGTGGACAGTAGATTAGGATAATTGTCTATCCTTGTTTCCCCTTTTTTCCTTTCTCTTTCTTTTTGTTTGGGAGATGGTTGCTATTTTTTCTTGGACTGGAGGTGTTGTTTGGCTAACTGGTATTGGTTGAACTGTATCAATCCTTGCTTTAGTTACTACTGTTGTAATTTCTGAGGTTGGTGACTGCATTTGTCATAAAAGTATTTAGTATAAATATAGTATAAAGGTATGTATAAATATAGTATAAAGGTATTTAGTATAGCATGACGTGTACTCAAAACACAACTGAAGAACTACAGAAAAGAAAAATAAAAAAACACATCAATAAAAAGAAAATGGCTAAATCAAGAGCAAATAAAACTGCTGCCACAATGGATCAGGACAGGAGCCCAGAAGAAACTCTAAATCAGTCAGAAGGAACCATAGATTAGAAAAAGTATGCAAGCAGTTATAAGCCTAATAATCACAAAAATGAAGACAACTATGGGGAATAGGGCTATCATAATTAGGGAAACAACATATGAGACCCCCAAGGAAAATACAAACTACCTTGAGGTAATTAGAGAACTGAAAGCTGAAATAGCTGAGCTATATGGCCAATTAGCAGAACAAGCTAATACTATAACTGAACTGAAGAAAGAAGCTGAGGGAAGGGAAATCAGGCTAACAGAAGCAGAAAACAGAATTATCCAGACAGAGGATGAGCTAGAGAAAACAAAGAAAGAGGTAAAAAAGCTCAAAAAGAGATTGAAAGACAATGAAAACAACAACAGAGACATATGGAATGATCTTAAAAGAAGTAACATTCATATAATTGACCTACGAAAGGAAGAAAGAGAGGAAGGGGAAGTAAATATTCTAGAGGAAATAATGGAAGAAAACTTTCTGGATCTAAACAACAGAAAGGACATTAAGATTCAAGAGGCCCAGAGGGTCCCAAACAGAATCAACCCAGACCTGAAGACACCAAGACACATCATAGTTACAATGAAAAGAAGTAAGGATTAAGAAAGGATCCTAAAGGCTACAAGAGAGAAACAAAATGTCACATATAAGGGAAAAACCATAAGATTATCAGCAGATTTCTCCACTCAAAATCTAAAAGCCAGAAAAGAATGGCAAGATATCTATCGAGCCCTGAATGAAAAAGGGTTTCAACCAAGTGTAATATATCCTGCTAGACTTTCATTCAAACTAGATGGAGGGATCAAAACCTTTTCATACAGACAACAGTTAAAGGAGGCAACCATCACCAAGCCTGTCCTGAAAGAGGTTCTAAAAGACCTCTTATAAACAAGAACATCTTCATAATACTTGCCATATATCAGAGCAAATAAAAAATTGTTGAATAATGGCACTACAATACATTAATATTATAATCACTACAATCCATAATATTAGTAAATGTCAATGGTATAAACTCACTCATTAAAAGGCACAGAGTGGGAGGATGGATCAGAAAACACAATCCAACCATATGCTGCTTGGAAGAATCCCACCTAACCCAATAAGACAAACACAGACTTAAAGTGAAAGGATGGAAAACTATCATACATGCTAACAGACCACAAAAGAAGGCAGGAACAGCCATTCTCATCCCTGACACCATAGACTTTAAATTAAATAAATGAATAAAAGATAGGCAAGGCCATTACATAACGATTAGAGGAACAATCAACCAAGAATATTTAACAATTATTAACATCTATGCACCCAGTGAGGGCCCATCTAAATACACCAAACACCTACTGATAGAACTACAAAAATACATCAGTAGTAATAGAACCATAGTGGGAGACTTTAACACTCCACTCACACTTAGATCAACAAAGCAGAGAATCAACAAAGAAACAAAAAAATTAAATGAAGAGATGGACAGATTAGACCTCCTGGGCATTTTCAGAGTCCTTCACCCCAAAAAACTGGAATACACATTCTTTTCAAATCCACACAGCACATCCTCAAGGATAGACCACATGTGAGGCCACAAAGAGAGTATCAACAAATTCAAGAGCATTGAAATCATACACAAGTGTGAAGTTAACATTAACAGAAAATTACTAAAAGTCACAGAATTTGGAAACTCAACAACATAATTTTTAAGAAACATTCTTTTGCCAGTCATCTGATGATGAGCATTTAGGATTCTTCTATTCTTTGGCTATTTTGAATAATACAGCTATGAACATAGGGGTGCTTATGTTCCTTCTAAGTAATGGTTGGGTTTCCCTGGATAAATGCCTAAGAGTGCTATTGTTGAATCATAAACTAACTCCATTTTTACTTGTTTAAGGAATGTCCATACAGTCTTCCAAAGAGGCTGTACCAGTTTGAATTCCCACCAGCAGTGTGGCAGAGTCCCCTTTTCTCCACAACCTCCCCAACACCTGTCAGTTCCTGGTTTGTTGATGCAAGCCATTCTCTCATGTGTGAGATGATATCTCTCCTTTCCATGTGTTACAAACTCCTTGAGAGGCTGCTTCTGTCACGTATTTCTCATCTTACAGAGAAATTCCTGTCACCCACCCAAGCTGGTTTCTGCCCAGGAAGATCTACCTGTGAACAAGCCCTGGCCCTCTCAACTTACATTGAAAATGGATTCCAGAAGAATTTAAAGATGGGTGCTGTCTTTGTTGATCTCACAGCAGCCTATGACACGGTCTGGCACCGTGGTCTCCTGGTCAAGATCTCAAGATGCCTGCCTCCATGGGTGGCCAACACTATAGCGTTTCTTCTCCAAAACAGAAGATTCCGGGTGCATCTGGGTGACAAGTCTAGCAGATGGAGACTTGTCTCAAGTGGCCTCTCCCAGGGCTCTGTTCTGGCTCCTACGCTATTTAATATTTACATCAATGACCTCCCAGAAACTTCTTCAAGGAAGTTCATCTACGCCAATGACATCTGCTGTGCAACTCAGGCATCCAAGTTCGACATCCTCAAGGAAACACTCACGAAAGACATGTCTCTGATATCTGATTACTGTAAAAAATGGCAACTAATCCCTAGCACTGCAAAAACAGTATCATCTGTTTTCCATCTACACCATGCCTCGGCTTTGCGTGAGCTTAATGTGCAGCTTGGGAATACGAGAATCCGGCATGAAGCCCAGCCAGTCTATCTTGGCGTTACTCTCGATCGCACTCTGTCATTTCACAAACATCTCATAAAAACTGCAGCAAAGGTGGGCGTGAGGAATCACATCATTGCAAGACTGGCCAGCTCCTCATGGGGCATGAGCGCTTCCACACTACGATCATCATGTCTGGCATTATGCTATTCCACTGCAGAATACTGTGCCCCAGTATGGTTCCATAGCCCCCATGTCCACTTGGTCGATTCCAAATTATATTCCTCCATGAGGATAATTTCTGGAACCATCCGTTCCACCCCAGTTCCATGGCTGCCAGTTCTCAGCAACATCGTCCCGCCAGATATTCATCGGGATGCGGCATCATCTAAGTTCATTTCCCACGTCTATGCTCGACCGGACCTGCCAATATACACGGATATCTTCGCCCACCCTGTTCAACGCTGGACGTCTCGTCACCCAATCTGGTCCCCTACGCCTACACTGAACTTCTCTGTTCCAGTCTCTTGGAAACAGAGTTGGCAGTCAGCTGAGGTAAAGAACAAACACCTCATCACAGACCCCTGCAAGCGTCAACCCGGCTTTGACCTAGCACGTTATGATTGGGCCCTCCTCAATCGCTATCGAACAGGCCATGGCCAGTGCGCCGCTGTGTTCCATCGCTGGGGAGCCAGAGACAACCCGAACTGCCCCTGTGTCTACAGACAGACTATGACCCACATAGTCAACGACTGCCACCTCTCCAAATTCAAAGGAGGTCTCGAAACTTTACATCAGGCTCGACCTGACGCTGTTGACTGGCTACGGAAGAAGGGCAAACGCTAGAAGAAGAAATATAGTCTTAATTTGCATTTCTCTAATGATAAGGGAAATGGAGCATTTCTTCATTTGTCTGTGGCTCATGTGTATCTCTTATTTAGAAAAATGTTGACTTAGTTCTTTGCCCTCCCTTTTTTTTTAATTGGGATATTTTTGCTTCTTTTGTAGATCTGTACCAATTCCATACAAATGTTTGATACCAGTCGCTTGTCAAATGTGTAGTGTACACATTACTGTGTTGCCTGGTTATTGGTGGGTAGTTTGATTTCAATGTGCAGAAGCTTTTTAGTTTCATGTGATCTCATTTATTTACTCTTGTTTCATGTCCCATGCCCAGGGGGTTGAATCTCTGTTGGAGAGTGGGGCCCACTGTCCCAGGAAGTCCAGGTCATTGTTTCCATTAGGTCCAAGCGGGTTGACCCCCAACTCTCCCTTCAGGTCGAGAGGAGGGCAGGTTCAACACCTGACCTCTTGAACTAATGATGGATGGCTTCTCTGGAATGGGGGCTACCTTTCTGCAGATGCCTCTCCTCTCCCCTTAAAATAAAGGCCATGAATTACTGTACACTGTGTTTGGCCTAACTTGGAAGCCACCACATATGTTCTTGCTCAACTTCCCCCTCCTGCTCCCCCTTCCTCTGAAGTGCCTGTAACTTACCCTGAGGTGCCTGTAATTTACCCCTGGGGAAAAATGCATTGTGAAGCTTGTGATCAAACCTTGTATGGTAATTCTTCATTTGTGATCAAATAGTTTATAGGTCAAAAATGCAGCTATGCATTGTGTTGCTCTGTGCTTGGGATAATGATTACCTTGACATTCTACCTGGGAAATAGGTATATGTACTTGCTTTCTCTATCAAATAAACAAATTGCTCTCCAAGGCTTTTCCCAGGGCTGACTGCTTGTCTCCCTGTGCATGTTGCCCTTGACATGCTGAGCTGCCCCCGACCCCTGGGGGGGGGCGCTCTGACCCTCCATCGCCCAGTGGCTGGTGAGGTGGGGAACCCAGAGCAGACTGCCACGCAAGTCTCCAAATACTTCTTTGATGTCAAGATCCTCACAATAATTTTATTTTATTTTATTTATATATATATATTTTAAATTTTTTATTTAAGAAAGGATTAATGAACAAAAATATAAGGTAGGAGGGGTACAACTCCACACAATTCCCACCACCCAATCCCCATAACCCACCCCCTCCCATGATAGCTTTCCCATTCTCTAGCCCTCTGGGAGCATGGACCCAGGGTCGTTGAGGGTTGCAGAAGGTAGAAGGTCTGGCTTCTGTAATTGCTTCCCCACTGAACATGGGCGTTGACTGGTCAGTCCATACTCCCAGTCTGCCTCTCTCTTTCCCTAGTAAGGTGTGTCTCTGGGGAAGCTGAGCTCCAGGACACATTGGTGGGGTCTTCAATCCAGGGAAGCCTAGCCAGCATCCTGGTGGCATCTGGAACCTGGTGATTGAAAAGAGAGTTAACATATGAAGTCAAACAATTTGTTGAGCAATCATGGATCCCAAGCTTGGAATAGTGGAGAGGAAGTGTTAGGGAGGCACTCACTGCCAACTCTAGTGTACTTCTGCTTTCAGGTATATATTTTGCAGTAGTTTATGGATACGTGTGCACATAAGCTCTCTCTCACAGAAACTGGTGTATATCTAGGTTATGGGACTTTGTTAGAAAGTGAACTACCTGAGATGAAATTAGAGTGTACTATAAACGGAAAGGTCTCACCCGAGTAATGAAGCTGAAGGGTTGTCATTCCACACGTGAAATCTCTGGATACACTCTGAGGTGAAGCATGTTGAGGTGGCAATCGTTGCTTTGGTTAGGTTGTGATCGGTGGATGCAATATTATTTGGTTTGGATTGGGAGAGGCATACGGGAAAGTGGGCCCTATCCAAGGGTTCCAGGACTGGGGGAAGTAGGGGCTCTATAGTGAAGATGTGAGGTTCCTGCTGTCTTAGGGTTCAAAAAGACAATCAATAGTTAATATTATCATCACATTATTTGTTAATTGGGTTAACTTTGAAAAGTCCTTTTGTTATGGTTTGCTGTACAGTATCCAGTATTTTGTATATAGCTGTGCTATTGGAAGCTTCTAATCTACTTGGTCTAGGCTTTTGAGAGACTCCGCATATCAAATGCATAGCCTATATATTAAAAAGATTCAGTTTGTCTTTTGAGAAACTTTGAGACATACAATTGATTTCCCCCTCATATTAATTAACTACTGATTTATATGTCTACATTTTGCTAGGAGTGTACATAAACACCATTCCCACCACCAAAGGACTGTGACCCATCCCTCCCGCCCACTCCCACCCCCCACTGGCCCAAGAAGCTACATGTCTACCCCTCACCACTGGGTTTTTACTTTGGTGCCCTACTTACAATTTGATCAGGTCCTGCTTTTAGTTTCCCTTTCAGATCTTCTTAGTCAGCTTCTGTTGATGAGTGGGATCATCCCATACTCATCTTTATCTTTCTGACTTAGTTCACTTAACATAATTCCTTCTAGCTCTGTCCAAGATGGGTCAGAGAAGGTGGGTTCATTGTTCTTGATAGCTGTATAGTATTCCATTGTGTATATGTACCACAGCTTTCTCAGCCACTCATCTGTTGTTGGGCACCTGGGTAGCTTCCAGGTTTTAGCTATTATGAATTGTGCTGCTATAAACATAGGAGTACACACCTCTTTTTGGTTGGGTGTTATGGAGTCCTTGGGGTATAACCCCAGGAGAAGAATTACTGGGTCATATGGAAGGTCCATGTCTAGCCTTCTGAGAGTTTTCCAGACTGCTCTCCACAGAGGCTGTACCAATTTACATTCCCACCAGCAATGTAAAAGGGTTCCTCTGTCCCCACATCCTCTCCAGCATTTGTTGCTGCTGTCCTTTTTGATGTATGCCATTCTTACAGGAGTGAGGTGGTATCTTAGTGTTGTCTTAATTTGCATTTCTCTGACAATCAGTGACCTAGAGCAGTTTTTCATATGTTTGTTAGCCTTTTGGATCTCCTCTGTGGTGAATGTTTTGTTCATTTCCTCTGCCCATTTTTGGATGGGGTCATTTGCTTTTTTGGTGCTAAGTTTGCTGAGCTCTTTATATATTTTGGTGATTAGTTTCTTGTCTGATGTCTGGCATGTGAAGATCTTCTCCCAATCTGTGAGGGGTCTGTTTGTTTAATAGTTTCTTTGAATGTGCAGAAGCTTTTCAATTTGATGTAGTCCTATTGGTTTGTTTCTGCTTTAGTCTTCCTTGCAATTGGGTTTGATTCATCAAAGATGTCCTTGAGGTGTAGGTGGGAAAGTGTTTTACCAATGTTTTCCTCTAAGTATTTGATTGTTTCTGGTCTGACATCTAGGTCTTTGATCCATTTGGAGTTGATTTTTGTTTCTGTTGAGATAAAATGGTTCAATTTCATTCTTCTGCATGTTTCAACCCAGTTTTCCCAGCACCATTTATTGAAGAGAGCCTCCTTTTTCCATTTAATCCTTTGGGCCCCCTTATCAAAGATTAGATGCCCATAGGTGTTGGGATTTACTTTTGGGATTTCAATTCTGTTCCACTGGTCTGTGTGCCTATTTTTGTTCCAGTACCATGCTGTTTTGATGATGATGGCTTTATAATATTGTTTAAGGTCTGGGAGTGTGATGCTTCCATTTCTGTGTCTTTTCCTTAAGATGGTTTTGGCAATTCTAGGTGTTTTCAGGTTCCAGATAAATGATAGTAGTGTTTGTTCTATTCTCTTAAAGAAGCTTGGTGGAACTTTGATGGGTATTGCATTAAATTTGTATATGGCTCTGGGGAGAATATTCATTTTGATGATATTTATTCTTCCAATCCATGAGCATGGGATATCTTTCCATTTCTTGATATCAGTTTCTATCTCCTTGAGTAGCGACTCATAGTTTTCAGTATACAAGTCTTTCACTTCTTTGGTCAACTTTATTTCTAGGTATTTGATTGATTTTGCTGAAACAGTAAATGGGAGTGATTTCTGGATGTCTTCTTCAGATTTAGTGTTTGCATAAAGAAATGCCACTGATTTTTGTACATTGATTTTGTAGCCTGATACCTTGCTATATTGCCTAATAACTTCCAGTAATTTTCTACTGGATTCTTTAGGTCTTTCTATGTATACTATCATATCATCTGCAAATAGTGAGAGCTTGACTTCTTCCCTTCCAATCTGTATCCCTTTGATTTCTTTCTCTTGCCTGATTGCTATGGCAAGAACTTCCAATACTATGTTGAAGAGTAACAGTGACAGTGGACAGCCCTGTCTAGTCCCCGATCTGAGGGGGAATGCTTTCAGCTTCTGTCCATTGAGTATGATGTTGGCTGTAGGTTTGCTATATATAGACTCCACTATCTAGAGGAATTTCCCATCTATTTTCATTTTTTGTAGAGTTTTGAGCATGAATGGGTGTTGGATTTTGTCAAAGGCTTTCTCTGCATCTATTGAGATAATCATGTGGTTTTTGGCTTTGCTTTTATTGATGTGGTGAATGACATTGATTGACTTACGGATGTTGAACCAGCCTTGCATTCCTGGGATGAATCCCACTTGGTCATGATGAACAATCTTTTTGATGCGTTGCTGTATCCGGTTGGCCAAGATCTTGTTTAATATTTTGGCATCTATGTTCATCAGAGATATTGGTCTGTAGTTTTCCTTTTTTGTTCTGTCCCTATCAGCTTTTGGTATCAGGGTGATGTTGGCTTCATAAAAGGTGGAAGGGAGTATTCCTGTTTCTTCAATCTTATGGAATAGCTTAAGAAGTATGGGTATTAACTGTTTCCTGAAAGTTTTGTAGAATTCGTTTGTGAAGCCATCTGGTCCAGGACTTTTGTTGTTGGGGAGATTCTTAGTAACGGTTTCAATTTCTTTGTCTGTGATTGGTGCATTTAGATTTTGTAGTTCTTCTTGGTTCAGTTTTGGAAGTGTATAGGTTTCTAGGAATTGTTCCATTTCTTCCAGATTCTCTAGCTTGGTGGCATATAGTTCTTTATAGAAATTTCGCAGGATTCTCTGCATTTCTGTGGTGTCAGTTGTGATATCTCCTGCATCGTTTACAATTCTATTAATTTGAGTCTTCTCTCTTTTTTGTTTGGTGAGTCTGGCTAGGGGTTTGTCAATTTTGTTTAATCTTTCAAAGAACCAACATTTGGCTTCATTGATCTTTTGTATGTTTCTTTTATTTTCGATGTTGTTTATTTCTGCTCGAACTTTAGTGATTTCTGTCCTTCTGGTTGCTTTAGGGTTCCTTTGTTCCTCTTCCTCTAAGTCCTTGAGGTGTGCAGTAAGGTCGTTCATTTGGGCTTCTTCTTGGTGTTTAATATGTGATTGTATGGCTATAAGTTTCCCTCTCAGTACTGCTTTAGCTGTGTCCCAAATATTTTGATAGGTTGTGTCTTCATTTTCATTAGTTTCCAGGAACATTTGAATTTCCTGTTTGAGTGAGTCTCTGACCCAGTGGTTCTTAAGGAGCATGTTGTTTAGTTTCCAAATTCTATGTCTTTTAATAATTTTCCGTTTGTTGTTAAATGTTAGTTTTACTCCACTGTGGTCTGAGAAGATACTTGGGATGATTTCAATGCTCTTGAATTTATTGATGCTGTCTTTGTGGCCTAACATGTGGTCTATCCTTGAGTATGTGTTATGTGGATTTGAAAAGAAGGTGTATTCCAGTTTTTTGGGGTGGAGGCCTCACAATAATTTTAAATGACACCTTTTAGTGTTATTTTTTCATCTCTGATTTTCTTTATCAGAAATGGTTATTACCATATATTTTATCTTTGTTGACTACTTTCAACATTTGTTACTTTTCCCTTATTTTTTTTCCCCTTATATATTTTTTTTACTTTATTTTTTTTTTTTACCAGAGCACTGCTCAGCTCTGGCTTATGGTGGTGGTGGGGATTGAACCTGGGACTTTGGAGCCTTAGGCACTAGAGTCTCTTTGCATAACCATTATGCTATTTACCCCCACAACTTTTCCCTTAAATAATTTTTATCTACACATTTCTGAATTTAAAAAACTTGTCTCATTGCCACCTTTCTAAAGGCATTATCTGTTGCACACAATTCTGTTTGTGTTTCTTCTTGTTCAGTCTTTATGAAATAAGTTTCTTTTTAAAATTTATAATTATTTTTTTACTTGCCTCTTAATTTTGAGTTTTTCTGATCTCGGCCATGCAACTCTTTCAATCCATTTGTTAAGTACTTTTAGTACTTTTTCAGTGTCTTCTTTGAACATGTCTTTCTGGCATGCTTACATTGTTTACAGGGAAGTTAGTCTGCTTTTTGTGCTTTTGCCTTATTATAACTTTGTACAGAATTTGACCTAAACACTTGCTGGTTTGCAGTTAGTTTTGCCAAAATGTTAAAGGAGGAATAATTAATTGTATTACTTCAAACTTCAAAGACCACTACTTACTTTCTTTTGATAGCTTGCATCTTCATTTTCATTTGTTCCCAGGAACATTTGAATTTTTTGCTTGAGTGTCTCTCTCACCCAATGTTTCTTAAACATTATGTTGTTGAGTTTCCAAATTCTGTGACTTTTAGTAATTTTCTGTTAATGTTAAATGTTAACTTCACTGTGGTCTGAGAAGATACTTGTGTATGATTTCAATGCTCTTGAATTTGTTGATACTATCTTTGTGGCCTCACATGTGGTTTATCCTTGAGGATGTGCTGTGTGGATTTGAAAAGAATGTGTACTCCAGTTTTTTGGGGGTGAAGGACTCTGAAAATGCCCAGGAGGTCTAATCTGTCCATCTCTTCATTTAATTTTTTTGTTTCTTTGTTGATTCTCTGCTTTGTTGATCTAAGTGTGAGTGGGGTGTTAAAGTCTCCCACTATGGTTCTATTACTACTGATGTATTTTTGTAGTTCTATCAGTAGGTGTTTGGTGTATTTAGATGGGCCCTCATTGGGTGCATAGATGTTAATAATTGTTAAATCTTCTTGGTTGATTGTTCCTCTAAAGAACGCGTTTGGCAAAGGACAGCCCCTCAACATTAAGTTGGAGGACTCGAAAAGCAGGACCAACAGCTTGAAAGCTGTCAGGAGCTGCTTGCTGCTGGCTTTGAAAGTGACTGGGATCCATGTGGATTCAGTTGGCTAGGAAGGATCGTCAGTTTCCCCAATGAATGGGTACTCATGGGATGCACCACGGGAAGGTTGATCCAATTGTTCCTCTAATTGTTATGTAATGGCCTTGCCTATCTTTTACTCATTTATTTAATTTAAAGTCTATGGTGTCAGGGATGAGAATGGCTCTTCCTGCCTTCTTTTGTGGTCTGTTAGCCTGTATGATAGTTTTCCATCCTTTCACTTTAAGTCTGTGTTTGTCCCATGTTTTGTCTTCTCTATTGTATTGGGCATAGTGAATATAGGTTTATGATTTCCCAGGAAAACCGGCAACTCATGAAAGGACAGGCTTTCTGTCTGACTACTGAAGCCTTTTTCCAGAGTTATAGGGAGATTACTACTGAATACACTTGAAGGATTTATGGAAGAGAAAAATATTTTTATTGAACCAGCAAGCTAATTCACTTGCTCTGCACTGCCATGCCTGTGAACTGAGTTCGAGTTCCTAACCTCCCACAGCACTGGGAAAAGCTATAGTGCTGTGGTTATCTATCTATCTATCTATCTCTTTTTCTTTCTGTCTCTATCTGAAAAAGCCTGGCAATGACAAAAAAATGATATAGTAAAGTCATTTTCATTATGATCCATATGATATATTTCTTCAACATACCAATTACGTGAAATATGGCGTACTGGCTCAGTGGATAATCCAGGAAACAGATAATCTAGGAAAGATTTTTCACAGGAACAAATCATTGTAATGCAAAATATCATAGAATGAAATAAGTGTCAGGTTGGAGGCATAACCAAGATTCCACAGTTCAGTGGGCAGAAGTACTGTTTCTAACAATGAGAAAGAAAAGTATGGTCTGAGTTGATTTCTAAAGAGCCAGTGGCAGACAGGAGGTACAGGAAATGCTAGCCTAAGGAAACAGTTTGCACAGGAATGCAACACAGGAAATTGTAGGAAACAACTTGAAAAGCAGGAGGAAATTAGGGAAGCCTCAAACAGAAGGTGGTATATGATCAAGATTTGTGTGTGTGGGGTGGGGGGGAGGATGAGACAAAGCTAGATACCACAAATAGGACAGTTTTTTTACCATCCAAACAATGGTTTGGACTCTTACAAAAAAGCACCCTTGCAAGCCTCAGATATGAGTATACATGTAAATACGAATATTAAGAGAGAGGGTCACTGAAGAATTTTAAGTGGGAAACAGGAAAGCCAGTGAAGCTGCCATGGGCGTCATTAAACAAGAGCTGCCCTCAGGCGGTGGCGCACTGAGTTAAGCACTCAGATTACAGTGCACAAGGACCCAAGTTCAAGCCCCTGGTCCCCACCTGCAGGTGGAAAGCTTTATGAGTGGTGAAATAGGGCTGCAGGTGTCTATCTCTCCCTCTCCCCCTTCCGTCTCAATTTCTCTCTGTCTCTATGCAATAATAAATAAATAAATATATTCAGAAAAAAAAAAAAAAAAGAGCTGGCCTTCCAAGGTGGCAGTGGGAAGAGAAAGGTGCCAGAATTATTCTGAAGACTAAATGAAAATGGATTTTGATGAATGTTAATAATGAGGAATGGTTAGGGATTTGAGAAACCCAAAGGAAGCAAAGAAAACTGAAGCTCTGAGTCTGATTGGAAATATCCGTAATTAAAGAGTAAAGGACTTCTCTTTATAAACTTAAAGTGACGCTGATGAGGACATAAAGTCTTGTGTGACAGGTGTATAAAAGCAATTCTAAAAATAAAAGGTCAGTCCAGAAAGGGAAAAAAAGAAAATAAGGGAAACCAATGGTAGATCCTTAGGAGAAGCTGATCTTGGTGAGGGAAGGAGAAGGAATGTCTATGAAGAGGGATACTGGGGCATTTGTTCATCTCATCAGTATCACTTTAAGTTCATAAAGCGAAGTCCTTTACTCTTTAATTACAAAAATTAGTCTTTCCAATCAGTCAGACTGAGAGTTTCGGTTATCTTTACATGTCTTCCAGTGTTCACGCTGCCCCATGAGTACAGAATAGATTAAAGTGACAACTTTTGCCCTGAAAAATGCCCTGTGAAGAGATGGCATACTGTAGAACAGTTCTTTACAACCTAGCTGATAAAATATCAGATTCATTTCTTTCCAGAGTCTAAAACAATATACTGTTATAGAACCTACAAAAAGTAATTCGAAAATAAGTCCTCAGATATTGTGGAAAAGTAAAATTTCTATAAACCTAAGCTTACCTTCCATTTCTGTACTTACAGTTTGATCAAATGTAAAAAAGAAAAAAATTTTAAGGTTTAATTTTATTTATTTATTTATTTATTTATTTATTCCTCCAGGGTTATTGCTGGGCTCGGGGCCTGCACCCTGAATCCACCGCTCCTGGAGGCCATTTTTCCCCTTTTTGTTGCCCTAGTTGTTGCAGCCTCATTGCGGTTATTATTGCCATTGTTGACGTTGCTTTGTTGTTGGATAGGACAGAGAAAAATGGAGAGAGGAGGGGAAGACAGAGAGGGGGATAGAAAGACAGACACCTGCAGACCTGCTTCACCGCCCGTGAAGCGACTCCCTTGCAGGTGGGGAGCCCGGGGCTCAAACCGGGATCCTTAGGCCGGTCCCTGCGCTTGGCGCCACGTGCGCTTAACCCACTGCGCCACCGCTCGACTCCCTTAATTTTATTTTTTATTGCCGCCAGGGTTGTCTCTGGGGCTTAGTGCCTACTTTTTTTTTACTATGTGTGCTTAACCCAGTGCACCACCACCTGGCCCCCAAGTGCCTACTTATTGTTTGTTTGTTTGTTTTACTTTTATTTAATAGGACAGAGAAATTGAGAAGGGAGAAATAGAGAGGGACAAAAAAGGAGACACCTGAAGATCTGCTTTACCACTCATGAAGTTTTTCCTCTGCAGATGGGCAGCTAGAGTCAGGGTCCTTGTACATGGTAATATGTATTTTCATCCAGATGCACCACCACTTGGCCCCTAAAAATAATTTTTAAGTCACCTGGGTAGCATTAAGAGTAATTGGCACCAACGTCAAATATCATTCCTGGTAGTGCTCTATATAGCCAGAAGTAAGTTACCTAGCTTACCTGGACTTACACTTCCCTCTCTGTAAAGTAAGACTACTAATTTTGTCTCAGAATTTCAGATTGGCTGGGGCTTTAATCAGGGAGTCCTGAGACTCCCAAACAGACATGATGGGCCTAGAACTCAAATAAATCCCTCTCTCCATTGTTACCGGTCATTTCTATCAGGAACAATACAATAGACCCTTTTGTGTTCCCCATAGGACCTTACCCTCAACTTGGATCAACAATGGTAGAGAATGTTCCCCATCCTCTGAAGGGAGGCTGAACAACATACTCTATGCTACACCTGAGGAAGATGGGTCGATATTGGGGCAGCTTGGAATGTTCCTACTCATGACCACAGAATGTGAGCTCAGATCTACAGGGATGCAGAGGTCACACAGGCTCCTAAGCTGAATATGGGCCCCAGATCACATCAAATCCATGGGATTTAGAGTCAACAATGTTTATATACCTTTCCCATATTAGGGAGCTACCTCTCTTCTCTGATCCAGCTTTCTGGTCCTTTTTGCAGCTATGACATCATTTCACCAGACAATAGGATCCACTGGCATATCAGATTTCAGGCTCAGGGGAAAAAAGAAAAAGGAAGAAAAAACAAAAAAACTAGTATAGCCATAGGCCCTTTGGAATATAACTAAAATATGCCTACTGTCTAGCTACAAAATGGAGGATCCCCCAACTCTACATCTGCGCTATTCGAGCCTTTAGGTCCATGATTGGTCAACAATTTGTTTGGCTTTGTATGTTAACTCTCTTTTCAGCCACCAGATTTCAGATGCTAGCATGTTGCTGACCAGACTTCTCTGGACAGACAACCCCACCAATATGTCCTGAAGCTCCACTTCCCCAGAGCCCTTCCCCACTAGGGAAAGAGAAAGGCAGGCTGGGAGTATGGATTGACCTGTCAATGCCTATGTTCAGCAGGGAAGCAATTACAGAAGCCAGACCTTCAACCTTCTGCATCCCACAATGACCTTGAGTCCATATTCGCAGAGGGTTAAAAAATAGGGAAGCTATCAGGGGAGGGGATGGGATGGGATACTGAGTTCTGGTGGTGGGACCTGTGTGGAGTTGTACCCCTCTTATCCTATGGTTTAGTCATTCTTTCCTTTTTACAAGTAAAAAATTTTAAAAAAGAAAAAAATAAGAAGTTCAGGTTGTGGGGGTTGAGTGGTAGCGCAGCGAGTTAAGCACAGGTAGCATGAAGCACAAGGACTGGTGTAGGAATTCCAGTTCTAGCTCCTGGCTCCCCACTTGCAGGGGAGGGTGGCTTCACAAGCGGTGAAGCAGGTCTGCAGGTGTCTATCTTTCTCCCTCTCGGTCTTCCCCTCTTCTCTCAATTTCTCTCTGTCCTACCCAACTACAATGACAGCAACAACAATAATAACAACAATGATAAATAACAAGAGCAACAAAAAATAGCCTCCAGGAGCAGTGGATTCATAGTGCAGGCACCAAGCCCAACAATAACCCTGGAGGCAAAAAAAAAAAAATGTTCAGATTGTGCAAATAGAATACTATCCAACTGTTGAAAATTATGTCACCTCCTTTGCCTCATCATGGCTAAGTTTGAAGGAATCATGTTAAGTAAAATAAACCAAAAAGACCTGCGGAGGGTAGATAACATAATGGTTATGCAAACAGACTCTCATGCCTGAGGCTCCAAAGTCCCAGGTTCAAGCCCCCTTACCACAAGCCAGAGCTGAACATTGCTCTGGTAAAATAGTAATAAAATAATAATAATAATAATAATAATGATAGGCCAAAAAGAGGATGAAAACTGAATAGTCTCACTTATGGGTGGAACTTAAAAGACAAGGGCAGAAAAGGAAAACACAGAGTGAAACTTGGACTCATTTGTATGATGGTAGAAACTTAGGTTTGAGGTGAGACCAGGTGGTGGTGCACCTGGTTGAGCACACATGTTACAGTGCTCAAGGACCCGGATTGAAGCCCCCGTTCCCCACCTGCAGAGGGAAAGCTTAGCAAGTGGTGAAGCAGGGCTGCAGGTGTCTCTCTCTCTCTCCCTATCTTCCCTACCCTCTCGATTTCTGGCTGTCTCTATCCAATAAATAAAGATAAAAAATAAAAATAAAAATAAAAGAAACAAGTTTGAGGTGAGAGTGTTTTACAGACACCTATCATGGGGAGATGAGAAATTGTGCCATAAATCAACAGTTGTACTATAAACCACTAACCCCCACAATAAAAATGATAAAAGAAAAAAAAAACACAAGAAAGCAAATAAAAGGCATGAAAAAAATTTTTTCAATTGTGTGGTGCTTAGCTATTAGTTGATTTTGAAAGCATCTTACTAAACCACCATATTCCTTTGCCTAAGTGAGAACTGCTTTTTTTTTTTTTTTCCTTTCTCCTGGAAATATTCCCTGTCTTCTAACATTTTGAGGTGATTTATTGTTTTCTGAAATCAGAGGTTTAGTCAAGGAAAGACAAACTTCAAGAAGATAGATTATCTGCAAAACTATCTGAGCCCATCTAATTGTCTCTAATCACGGCAGGTAAAAACCACAGGAAATCTAAAATAAAAACACAAACTCTGAACCACAGACCCCAGCTTACATAACAGGATCCATGACTCACTCAGAATTTCAGGCTAACTGTCACCTTGTACAAATTCCTGTGTGGGAGCATTTCCACTTTTCTAAACTGACCTGAGATAAGCCAATGGTATTTTTTATTCATCTTTATGCTCCTTGTGCCAAACAAAACACTAAGCACAGAGTAGACGCCCAATTATTGTGTTTTCAAATAAATGAATGAGAATGATTCATTTCCTTCAAAAGCCTTCCACAGCCTAGACTAACACTGTGGCATTTTCCTTTACTCATGTCTCTTTAGCAAGTTTCCTATAAAGAGATTATCCATTTCCTGTCATGATTCATATATCCAGAAAATGCCTATTTTGACTAAATTGTGTTTTCTCTCTCCCCACTAATCCCCAAAATTCATCTGTTGAAGTCCAAGTCGTCAATATGACTGTATTTGGAGACAAGACAAGGCCTGTTGAGATAATACAGGTTACATCAAGTTAAAAGGACAAGGGGTTAACTAAAAAGAGCAGAAAAAATTAATATACTTCACTTTTACTTTAAAGTGAGATATAGAGAGAGGGAGAGAGGCACAGAGAGACAGAGAAATAGAGACAGAAACCCGACCACTGTTCAGCTCTGATTTATGGTGATGTTGGGGATTGAACTGGTGACTTTGGAGTCAGAGGTATGAAAGTCTTTTTTGCACAACCATTGCTATGGAAAATGCATAACCATTGTTATCTCCCACATGCAGGTTGAAATTTTTATAGATTCTCTTTTTTTTCTCTCTCTCCTGGTTTTCTTCATCCCTCCCACACCTCTTGCATACCACAGAGAAAAGATCATGTGAGGACACAGTGAAAAGGTGGTTGCAAACTAAGAGAAACCTCACAGGAAATCAAAATTTCCAGTAACTTGACCATCAGAACAGATAAGAGGACTGACTTTGTGTAGCCTCAAAAACAAGCAACTCCATAGATTCCTAGTACTTATATGCAGTATAGTCATCCTGACTAATGAAAGATGTCTTTGCACTTTTTTCTTTTAAAATTTAATTAATTTATTTCCTTTTGCTGCCCTTGTTGTAGTTATTGTTGTTATTGATGTAGTCGTTGGATAGGAGAGAGAGAGAAATGGAGAGAGGAGGAGAAGATAGAGAAGGGGAAAGACAGACACCTGCAGACCTGCTTCACCATTTGTGAAGTCACTCCCCTGCAAGTGGGGATCTGGATCCTTATGCCAGTCTTTGCACTTTGCGCCACCAGTGCTTAACCCACTGTGCTACTGCCCGACTCCCATCTTTGCACTTCTATATCCTAAATTCTGTGTTTGGGGGAAAACAGAAGTAGTATTTAAAAAAAAAATGACTTTCAGAGTTCAGCATATCTGGGTTCAAATTCTGGCTTCTTCAAATTTAGTAAGAATTAATTAGGCCTTGATAAATGACAAATTCCTAAGTCTCAGTGACTTTGAACAGTCTATTCTTCACTTTTTAAGTGGCTGTTTTAATTCCAGGCAACTGCAGAAAACACACTGTTAGCAGTGATTCAACAACTTAAGACTTTTTCTGTTCATCTCAGACTGAAGACTTATGCAGCCCCCCCCCCCCCAACTACCATTTCACACTCTTAGAGAAACATTGTGACATGATCCCACTCAATTGCAAAGGAGATGGGAAATAAATTGCCAGATCCAGAAAGGAAATAACATCAAACTAAATATTAGAAAACACAAAGAATTGTACATCATGTGTGCTTAACCCGCTGCACTACCACCTGGCCCTGAAAACACAAAGAATTGTTTCTATAGGGTCTGGGCAGTGGTGCATCTGGATCAGAGCACATGTTAACAATGCACAAGGACCTGGGTTCAAGCCCCTAGTCCGCACCTACAAGGGGGAAGCTTTACTAGTAGTGAAGCAGTGTTGCTGGTGTCTTTCTTTCTTCCTCTCTACCTCCCCTTCTCTCTGGATTTTCCTGTCTCCATTCAATAAAGAAATATATTTTAAGTCAGACAGTAGCGCAGTGGGTTAAGCGCATATGATGGATCGAGCCCCTGTCTCCCCACCTTCAGGGGAGTCGCTTTACAAGCAGTGAAGCAGGTCTGCAGGTGTCTATCTTTTTCTCCCCCCTCTGTCTTCCTCTCCTCTCTCCATTTCTCTGTTCTATCCAACAACAACGACATCAGTAACAACAGCAATAATAACTACAACAATAAAACAAGGGCAACAAAAGGGAATTATATTTAAAAATAAATTCATAACTAATACAATATTTTTAAAAATTAAAGAATTATCTCTGTCATACTCATTAACCCTGTGAATCTGACAATTTAGCTGACCTTTCTCTAAGCTCCCCTATTTTGAGAAATGCAGGAAATCAAAAGAAAAAATTTTTTTTTAAAAATCTCAGTTGAACAAAATGAAAACACAATATACAAAAACCAAGTCAGTGATACAGATGAGACAATAATAAGAAAGAAGCTTATAATGATGTAAGTTGACATTTTAAAAGAAAAAAAATCACAACTAGGCCACCCAGTGATATTTCTACTACCTAGAAAAAAGAGGAACTAGGAAATTTAACAGAAGGAAGGAAATAGCAAAAATCATATGAGAAAAATATCAAATAAAAGTTATGAATAATAGCTGTTTTTTATTTTAAAGATTAATTTACTAATTAATGAAAGAGTGAAAACCATAGCATCACCCTGGCACATTCAGTGAGGGGGAAAAGAAAGACACCTTGCAGACCTGCTTCACTGCTCAAGTGACTCTCTTGTAGGTAGGGAGCCGGGGGCTCTAATGGGCATCCTTGTGCCAGTCCTTGTGCGATTGAACTAGTGCCCTACCAACAGCTTTTCTTAAATGATGATTCTGAAAACATTTTAGCTAGGCTAAGAAAAAAAGAAAAGATTCAAAATAAGAAATCACAACTGACACTACAGAAACACTACAGATCATAAGAAATCACTATGAATAATTAATCATAAGTCAAATAATAAATGAATATATATATACCTTACCAAAACTGAAATATGAAAAATAATTAAGTATTAAGAAATCACTTACATAACAACAATAAAAACTAGGGCAACCATAAAAAAAAAGGAAATTAAAAAAAAATCACTTACAAGTCTGGCAATTGAATCAATACTCAAAAATCTCTGAAATGCCTCAGATTAGCTGGTTTAACTGATGAGCTCTAATTAATCTTTAAGTTATTTTTAGAAGGTTTTTTTTTTTTCTATTTTATTCGATAGGACAGAAAGAAAATGAGAGGGAAGGAGAAGACAGAGAGGGAGAGAGAGAAAGAGACTCCTATAAGACCTGCTTCACCACTTGTGAGGAATCTCTGCTGTAGGGTAGCAGGGGCTCAAACCTGGGTCCTTGCAAAAAGTACTATGTTCACTTAACTGGTTGTGCCACCACCTGGCTCCCTATAAGATATTTAAAGAATTAACATAAATCCTTTTCAAAGCCTTCTAAAAACTGAAGGGAAGATTTTAAAACCAGTATCATGATATCAAAGTCAGACAAAGACTCTTCAAAAAAAACCAAAAAAACTACAGGCCAATATTTTTTATTCCCTTTTGTTGCCCTTGTTATAGGCCAATATTTATGATAAGCAGAGGTATTAAATTCCGTAACAAAATACTAGTAAATTGACACTTTAAAGGAATAATCTGTGGTCTGGGAGGTGGTACAGTAGATAAAGTATTGGACTCTCAAACATAAGGTCCTGAGTTCAATTCCCAGTAGCACATGTACAGAGTAACGTCTGATTCTTTCTCTCTCTCCTCCTATGTTTTTCATTAACAAATAAATAAAATATTTAAAAAACAAAGGAGTAATTAATCTACCAAAATCCAGTGGAATTTATTCCTCAGATGCAAAGATGTTTCAATATATGTAAACCAACAAATATCTTATGCAAATGTAATACAAAAATAATGAAACTTTCAGAAAAATCACTAAACAAAATTCATCACTCCATCTGTACTTAATTTATGACAAAAACTCTTAATAAATTAAGTACAGATGGAATATGCCTCAATATAATCAAGTCCAATACAGATACTCTGAATGGTACAACTCAAAACATTCCCCCTAAAATCTGGAACAAAATGATACTGTCCATTCTTATTATTTTCCATCATACATGAAATTTTAGCCAGAAACATTAATCAAGAAAAGGAAATAAAAACATGAAAATCAGGGGCCAGGTTGTGGCGCACCTGGTTGAGTGCACGTGTTAAAGTGCGCAAGGACCCAGGTTCGAGCCCCTGGCCCCCACTTGCAGGGAGAAAGCTTCACAAGTGGTGAAGCAGGGATGCAGGTGTCTCTCTGTCTCTCTCCCTATCACCCCCTTCCCTCTCAATTTCTGACTGTCTCTACTCAGCAAATAAAGATTAAAAAATTGTTTAAAAATTAAAAAAAAAGAAAATCTGAAAGGATGATGGTAAATTGTCTGTTTGCAGATACCATGTTATCACATAGAGAAACTAAAGATTCTACCAGAAAAAAACACACTAATAACAAGCGTATTTACTAAAGTAACAGGATGCAAAATCAATTGTATTTTTACATAACTGTGAACTATTTGAAAAAGAAATTAAGAAAACAAAGTCATTTACCATAGCATCAAACCAATAGAAAATTTAACGAGGTAGGTAAAAGATGGGTACATTGATAACTATAAAAAATTGATAGAAGAAATTGAGGCAGTCATAAATAAATAGGAAGATATCTTTGTATTTGTGGATTGGAAGAACACTGTTAAAATATACATACTATCCAAAAACAATCTGGAGATCTGAAGCAATCTGTTAAAACTCCAAAGACATTTTTCACAGAACCTGAACCAGAAAATCTTAAAATTCATGCGTTACCATAAAAAGCCAGAATAACCAAAACAGTCTTGAAAAGGAAGAAAGTTGAAATATCACAATTCCTAATTTCAACCTGAATTAAAGTGACAGAAATCAAGAAAACATATACCACTCCAAAAATAAAACAGAACAAATGAGAGTCAAGAAATAACTTCAACCATCGTGGCTTATTTTCAACACAGGAATCAAGAATACACAAGGAAAGGAAAGAATAATAAGTGCTTAGAATTCTGGCCAAGATGGCTGTGGACTAGCAGGCTCTGTTTCCTTTTGCCATCACCAGCACAACAAAAAACAATATACATGGAAAATCCAGCATAAAAACAAACTTTGAGCACAAGCAAGAGCAAGAAAGCCTAGAATTCAGGTGTCAAGGACATAGACATTGACATTACAAGTAAAGATTTGTTCCCTACTCAATTCAACACCACCTAGTCAGGACCATGTCCCACAGCAAACCCCCCACCCCCACCCCAATAAGCTCTCAGCACTGTCACCCACCAAGCCCAGCTGACTGCTTTTGTTGCCGCCATTCTCCTCTGCCTGGGCCTCCG
Organism: Erinaceus europaeus; assembly: GCF_950295315.1. Classification (NCBI taxonomy): domain Eukaryota; kingdom Metazoa; phylum Chordata; class Mammalia; order Eulipotyphla; family Erinaceidae; genus Erinaceus; species Erinaceus europaeus. Next base: position 90,435,990 of record NC_080170.1, on the reverse strand, counting down.
TCCATTCTGCCTGTTGCTGCCCACCTGCCTCCATTGCTATCATTCAGTATGCCCACCAGTAGCCAGGAGCATCTCCACTGTTGCTGTTCACTACAGTCCTGCCCCTCCCACCTTCATGGTTCAGCTATCTCTATTGCTGTCTTCCCCTTGCCACCAATTATAACACTGTGTCCAAAACTTTATAATAATGAAGAATAAAAAAATAAAGAAAGAAAAGAAAGAGGAAAGCAGAAACTATAAACCGCATGGCAATTTCAGGCAGTTGAAACCAGCCATTGCAGTAATGGGACACTTAGGGTAAAACACAGAGAAACAATCCATCTGTGCACTGTCAGACCTCCCACTAGTCTGTGATACACCTGCAACCTCAAACTTCAGATAAAGAAGAAATCTCTCTCAAATTCTTTCATAGCAAAGGAAACTATCAACAAAATGAAAGGCAGCCTATGTAACAGGGGAAAGTATTATAATTCCTTACCAAATAAGGAATATTTAAAAAGCAAAAAGGACTCACAGCTCCATAGCAAAACATGAACAAAACCCAAGTATTTCCCATTAAAATGGGGCAAAACACCCCATCACCTGGGGTCCTAGTCAGGGAGTCCTGAGATTCCCAAAGAGACATGATGGGCCTAGACCTCGAATAAATCCCTCTCCTCAATGTTACCAGTCATCTCTATCAAGAACAACACAATCGACCCCTTTGTCAATCCCCATAGGACCTTGCCCTCAACTTGGATCAACAATGGTAGAGAATGTTTCCATCCTCTGAAGGGAGGATTCATATTCAGCTTAGGAGCCTATCTCTGACCTTAGAACGTGAGCACAGATAGGGATGCAGAGGTCAGAGATAGGTTTCTAAGCTGAATATGGGCCCCAGATCACATCAAATCAATAGGGTTTACAGTCAACAATATTTATACAGCTTTCCCATATTTGGGAGCTACTCTCTTCCCTGATCCAGCTTTTTGGTCCTTTTTCTAGCCATGACATCATCTCCACAGATAATAACTTGGATCCACCTGCATATCAGGTTTCAGGCTCAGGGAAAAAAAAAAAAAAACACAAAAAAAAACCTAGTATAGTTATGGGCCCTTTGGAATATAACTAAAATAGGCCTACTAGCTATCTATAAAATGATGATCTCCAACTCCTCATTTGAACTATTCCAGCCTTTAGTTTCATGATTAGTCAGTAATTTGTTTGGCTTTGTATGTTAACTCTCTTTTCAGCCACCAGGTTCCAGATGCTAGCATGATGCCAACCAGACTTCACTGGGCAGACAACCCCACCAATATGTCCTGGAGCCCTGATTCCCCAGAGCCCCGCCCCACAAGGGAAAGAGAGAGACAGGCTGGGAGTATATGGATCGACCTGCCAATGCCCATGTTCTGTGGGGGAAGCAATTACAGAAGCCAGATCTTCCACCTTCTGTATCCCATAATGACCTTGGGTCCATACTCCCAGAGGGATAAAGAATAGGGAAGCTATCAGGGGAGGGGATGGGATATTGAGCTCTGGTGGTGGGAATTGTACCCCTCTTATCCTATGGTTTTGTCAGTGTTTCCTTTTTATAAATTAAAAAATAATAAAATAAAAAGGGGTAAAAGACTTCAATATTTTTCGAGGAAGATGTCGAAATGGCTAAATGAGAATGTGCTCAATCAGACTAATCATCATAGAATAGTAAAGCAAAACTACAATGAGATATTACCTTAAACATTTTATCATTGATGGTTACTATTTGAAGTATAAGATGAGACAAATAGGGGTAGAGTTATAAAAAAAAAAAAGGAACCCAATAACACTACCAGGAGGGAATGTAAACTGGTATAGGTACTACAAAAACTACATGGATTTTACTAAAGAAATTAAAAATAGAAATGATATAGAGTCAGTATTTCATGAGATAGTTGTACTCATATGCTTATTGCAACATTATTTGTGATAATATATAAAAAGAACCCATATACTTTAAAGGGTAAAGAAAATGTGACTTTTTTTCATTTTTCACATGCATAATATAATATTATTCAGACTAAACACAAAAGAAATAATGTTATGTAAACAATTTGGATAAAACTGTAGGGTGTTCCTCTGGTAGACTAAGTCAGACAGAACTAATACTACATGTTATCACTTGTATATGGAATCTTAAAAGACTTGCAAGACATACTACTATTATTTGGCAGTTTCTATCTTTGAGGATTTTGAATGTTTTTCTAGTCTCCCCTGGCCCATAATAAACACAGTATAACTTGATCAATTACCTTCAAAATATTTAATCCAATGCTATTATTATAGAAAGTTAGATATAAAGTACAGAAAAGATGTTAGCAATTAAAGTATTGAATGACTGTATATGCATAATTGTTTTTCAGTAAATGAGGTAATGGGATTTAAACACGAGGAGGTTCAGTAACATGATCTGTCCCTGACCCCCATTACAATAAGAAAATTCAAGAGAAAATTAATTTTGCTGAAGTACTTTGATTTTGTTCTATTCTACTGCCCTCTGCTGGATGAGTGTGATATCTGCGGCCTCAGAACTAGAAGTTCCTTTTTTTTAAAAATAATTTATTTATTGGGGAATTAATGTTTTACATTCAACAGTAAATACAATAGTTTGTACATGCATAACATTCCCCAGATTCCCATTTAACAATACAACCCCCACTATGTCATTCATCATCTTTCATGGACCTGTATTTTCCCCAACCACCCACCTACCCCAGAGTCTTTTATTTGGTGTAATACTCCAATTCCATTTCAGGTTCGACTTGTGTTTTCTTTTCTAATCTTGTTTTTCAACTTCGGCCTGAGAGTGAGATCATCCCATATTCATCCTTCTGTTTCTGACTTATTTCACTCAACATGATTTTTTCAAGGTCCATCCAAGATCGGCTGAAAACGGTGAAGTCACCATTTTTTACAGCTGTGTAGCATTCCATTGTGTATATAGACCACAACTTGCTCAGCCACTCATCTGTTGTTGGACACCTGGGTTGCTTCCAGGTTTTGGCTATTACAAATTGTGCTGCCAAGAACATATGTGTACACAGATCTTTTTGGATGGATGTGTTGGGTTCCTTAGGATATATCCCCAGGAGGGAAATTGCAGGGTCATAGGGTAGGTCCATTTCTAGCCTTCTGAGAGTTCTCCAGACTGTTCTCCACAGAGGTTGGACCAATTGACATTCCCACCAGCAGTGCAGGAGGGTTCCTTTGACCACACACCCTCTCCAGCATTTGCTGCTGTTACCTTTTCTGATGTATGACATTCTCACAGGAGTGAAGTGGTATCTCATTGTTGTCTTGATTTGCATTTCTCTGACAATCAGAGACTTGGAGCATTTTTTCATGTGTTTCTTGGCCTTTTGGATCTCTTCTGTGGTGAATATTCTGTCCAAGTCCTCCCCCCATTTTTGGATGGGGTTATTTGTTGTCTTGTTGTTGAGTCTGGCAAGCTCTTTATATATGTTGGTTATTAAACTTTTATCTGATGTATGGCATGTAAAGATCTTCTCCCATTCTGTGAAGGGTCTCTTGGTTTGGGTAGTGGTTTCTTTTGCTGTGAAGAAGCTTTTTAATTTGATGTAGTCCCATAGGTTTATACTTGCCTTAGTCTTCCTTGTAATTGGATTCGTTTCATTGAAAATGTCTTTAAAATTTATGCGGAAAAAAGTTCTGCCAATATTTTCCTCTAAGTATCTGATAGTTTCTGGTCTAACATCCAAGTCCTTGATCCACTTGGAATTTACTTTTGTATTTGGTGAAATACAGTGATTCAGTTTCATTCTTCTGCATGTTTCAACCCATTGTTTCCAACACCATTTGTTGAAGAGACTCTGCTTTCCCCACGTAATAGTCTGGGCCCCTTTGTCAAAGATTAGATGTCCATACGTGTGGGGCCTCATTTCTGGGCTCTCAATTCTATTCCACTGGTCAGTGTGTCTGTTCATGTTCCAGTACCAAGCAGTTTTGATGACAATGGCCCTATAATACAGTTTGAGATCTGGGAGTTCTATGATCTGCTAATCAGTACTTCGTGTTATCTACTCCCTGATTTCTTATAACCCAATCAATGATAAATACCCAGATACCTTCCAATGGCTGCCAGCACTTGCATTATAGCAATTATAATCCTCCTATGTCTACTGTGAATAACTACATATTGCTTTCCCACTGCCAACCCTTCACTCCCATGCCTGCTACGTGAATTGCTTCTAAACCCCTGGCAATTTCCTATGTGAAAAGAGCACTAGGAAATATTTGGTCTTTGAGCATTTCTGCCATAGGGCACCTAACACCACTGTAATTCCTGAAATAGGAACATCTTTTGTTCTATGGATGCAATTCTAGGTGGGCTCCTGAATGATTCCTGGGGGTTGGATACCACAAAGATCAAGCCATGATTAGAAGCATCTTTTAAAATTAAATTACAATTCTGGCTGTGGTAACGACCCTACAAGATACCCCCATGGCACCCATGCCTTTGTGTAGTTCTCTCCCACAATGAATAGGGTTTATTATACAACCAAAAGGATACTGAGAAAATTATAGCATGTGTGTTTGTGAGTCTGATGTGTGGTTTGGGCAGGGATGGTTGACACCCCCCCCCCCCAAGCTCGTCTATCAGACTCCCCTTGGCATGCCAGCCCTGTGGCAGAGTGAGATGTGGCCAGCATATGTGGGGGAATTCCAACCTTCCTATCAGCCTCACCGTGTCACCCCACCCCTCCTCCCTCTGGTGGGCTTCGCCTTCCTTAAATTTCTATTTCCCTGTTCCTGCATCACCATCCATACCTTCTCATTGCCTTGCTCTCCTTTCCCTTATAGAGATATTGACCTCATTGGCCAGCTGTTTACTTCCGCTGCACAGCTACCCCTTTATAAACTTGAAGTTTGTGTATTGTCCACCACCACAGGACGCTAGAAGACCCCTTTAGTGAACTCCTGCCTCTGCTAGCCCTAGGATCCCCGCTGTCTGTCTGTCTCCTGGTGGTCAACAGGCCAGACACAGAAGTGGGAGCTGGGCTGGCTCATTCCCCCCGAGGAACTCCAACATGTATTATGAGATCAGATCATCAAAACTATAGGAAATATGTCTGTTCTTATAGATGACTTACTCTGGGAGAAGTCTGATGTCATGTTTTACCAAATCTCAAGGAACCTAGTGGAGAAAGCCAACAGTAGTTACCAATTACCTGAGAATAAGTTATTGACATGAGTAAGTTATTTCACAAGGGAATCTGCAAGTTCTAGTGAAGCCTAGTCATGATCTGCAATCATGACTAATGTGCAACTTCCTAGGATCCTGACGCACAGACATTTTGAGAGATGTATTTATTACAGAACAAGCACTGACTGCATTTTAGAATACCCAATTATGCAGCAACAGACCAATACCATGGGTTCTTTTCATTTGTAAGGCTTCCCTGTATAAGCTAAAGAGCTCCCTGTCAGTTTTAGATTTTGTAGGTAATCCTCTTCCAAACCACCATTTTGTCTATTAACGGTTGGCTTATATTTGCAAGTTCATGCTTCAGACCTCTAGATTCCATAAGTAAAACCATTTGGTTTCACCTCATTAGCTAAGCACATTCACTTCCAGTTCTACAGTTCCACCTATGTTTATCACCAAGAACACAATAAACAATATCATTTTTCATTGCAAAGTAATATTCCTTTTATTTTTATTTTTTTTAACCAGAGCACTGCTTAGCTCTGGCTTATGGTGGTGATGGGAATTGAACTTGGGACCCCAAAACCTCAGATATGGAAGGTTCTTGGCATAACTACTGCTATCTCCCCAGCCCTCCAATAACTTCTTTATCCCATCATCTGTCTATGGACCTTTAGGTTTGCTTCCACTCTGACTATCGTGAATAATGCAGGCATGAACAGAGGTCCCTTCAATTTAGTGTTTTCATGTCCTTGAATAAAAGCACGAGTAGTATTGCTGGATAACAAGGTATTTTCACTTTGTTTCAGGACTCTCCATACGGTTTTCCAAAGAGACTGCGCCAATTTGCATTCCCACCAAGTATAACAGAGTTCCTTTTACTCTACAGCATCATCAACATCTGTCATTTGTCTAGGCCACTTTCACAGGTGAGGCACACAGGATTTTCATTGCAAGAACTAAAGTGCTCTTTTAAATCTAAATTACTGGCATGAGTTTCTCCATATTGGAGCTTCACAACAGACTTACTTATGAAACAAATGCGCTTAAACAGACTGAATTCTGCTACAAGACACAGTTTTTTTAATTGCCACCAGGGTTATTGTTGGGGCTAGGTGCCAGTACTATGAATCCACCACTCTCGGTGTGTATATGTCCCCCCTGTCCCCGTTTTCTCTTCCCCCTCCTTTCCTTTTTATTAGATAGGACAGAGAGAAATTAGTTTACAATATTGTTCATTTTCAGTAGTTTCTTTTTATTTTTATTTATAAAAAGGAAACACTGACAAAAAACATAGGATAAGAGGGGTACAACTCCACACAATTCCCACTACCAGAACTCCGTAATCCCATCCCCTCCCCTGATAGCTTTCCTATTCTTTATCCCTCTGGGAGTATGGACCCCAGGGTCATTACGGGGTGCAGAAGGTGGAAGGTCTGGCTTCAGTAATTGCTTCCCTGCTGAACATGGGCATTGACAGATCGATCCATACTCCCAGTCTATCTCTCTCTTTCCCTTGTGGGGCAGGGGCTCTGGGAAATCGTGGCTCCAGGACACATTGTTGAGGTCGTCTGCCCAGGGAAGTCCAGTTGACATCATGTTAGCATCTGTAGTTTCACAGCTCTGTCATTTTGTACCCACCAGTTCTAGTGCCATGTCTATTCAAATTCTCTGTCCATTCCTCCTACGCACATTGCTTTCCCTCTAGTTAACTGTTATTTTTCAGAGGCCAAGAATTATTTTTTTGGTTAGCCTGTTTACTTTGACTACTTAAACTCCATGTATATGTGAAACTACCTATTTCACTTTCTGACTTAATCCACCTACCATTATTGCCTCAAGTTCTGTTATTGCAAAAGGCATTTCGTCACTTCTACTAGCTGAGTAATATTCCACTGAAATATCTAGACATCCACAACTTCTTTATCCAGTGATTCATCAATAGGCATTTGGTTGGTTCCCTGCTTTGACTACTGTAAATAGTTTTCCTAAGAACACAGAGATACATATATTCTTTCAAAATCATTTTCTAATTTTCAGTAAATGCTTAGGTGAAATTATTGAATAATGTATTCAATATTTTGAAGTTTCATTACGGACCCTCCAAACCAATGTTTTTTCAGAGGCTGTACCAACTTACATTTTCACTAACAGCATGTCAGTTTTTCACCTATAACCTCACCAGCCTTTTTTGGTTTTGACTTTTTTCTATGTCAATCTTAAAGGTGAGGTTTCATTTTATTTCCCTAGTAAGTAGGCAACGCATCTGTGACCATGTGTGTTTATTTGGAGGTGGTGTCTATGTTTGGGGAAGCCTCGGTAGTGCTGTCTCTTCTATCTGATGCAATCTGTTGGGAGTAGTGGAACTACACGTGTTAGACCAAGTATGGCCTCTCCCTGCCCCCCAAAAAACTCAAATCATATGTTACAGTGTGCAAGGACCTGGGGATAAGCCCCAGGTCTCCCCCTGCTGTTGGGGAAAAGCTCCACGAATGGAGGAACAGTGCTACAGGTGCCTCTTCCCACCACCCTCTTTTTCTACTTCTTATCTCTCAATTTCTATCGCTATCCAAAACAAATAAATATGTGGAAGGAAGGAAGGGATCAATTCTACTTTGGGGGTTGGAAAACAATGCTTTCACCCAAAGATCAGGACTAGGCAAAGATGCTGCTTCTTGCTCCTACTCAATACAGTAGTAGAAGCCTGATCCAGTTCAGTGAGGCAAGAAAAATATGACACGTTTAAATCAAAAGTCTGTAATTGCAGATGATATAACTGTTTATGTAGAACATCTAAAATAAGTAATAAATTACAAGAATTGAAAAGGAATTTAACAAGACTGCAGAATAGAAGATCAGTGACATAAAAGTCAAATTGTATCCCATTTATAAGCAATACACAGCTGCAATTTGAAAGTAAGGAACCCCCTAAAGAGTACATCAGTGTAATGTTTTTAATATTTTATTTACTGATTGATTACATAGAGACAGAGAACTTTAGAGGGGTGGGGAGATAGAGAGGGAAAGAGATAAGAGATACTTGCAACCCTGACTCACCACTCATGCAGCTTTTCCTCTGCAGGTCGGGACTAGGGGCTTGAACCTGGGTCCATGAGCACTGTAATGTGTGTGCTTAACCAGGTGCGCCACCACCTGGGGACCCCATCAGTATAAATTTAACACAATATGTGTTGGATGAAAAGAAAAAAATAAATCTAAATGTATATGTGTATATGTATCATATTCACAGATTTGAAGAATATTTAAAAATTGTAAATTCTTATTTGATAGACTTTAAATTCCAGCAAGTTTTTATATAGACAAATTTATTCTAAAATTTATGAAAGACAAAGAAATTAGAACAGCCTTTTCTAATGTTAATATTTTATATAGCCATTGTGATTACTTCAAAATATAAGCTTAAACATAAATTACCAGTGAAACTATAATTTTTTCAAAAAGTGAACTGAATGCCAGAATTTGCAAGGCTATTCTTCATAAGCTGAATTTCAAGTTCACTAAAATAAACTTAATTCCTGGCTCATCAAAACAAACCACTGTTCTCCCTTCCCTTTTCTTCAAGTGAGAAACCAAAGCATTGCTCCACTAACCATGAAGTTTTTGTCTTTGTTGTCCTCACACATTGTGAACCAGGATCTCCTGAATGGAAGGCATGCATTCTACTCATTGGGTCATGTGGCATAATCCTATCATTCAGGAGTTCTTAATGAGTACTAAAAATCTATACTTACTCACAAATCTATAGTATAGTCACATATCTGTTTCAGTTTTGTTTTATATTTTAGGAACTCATACAGAGATAGCAGTTGGGGAATTCTCTCTAAAACTAAGACCATCAAACCACGCCACCTAGTGGTGACTGAGATAAATGACTGTTATATAAATAATTTCAGATGGGGGAAATGTTGACAATGTAATACTATTGGTTATCATTGAGATTTTTTAATCCTTCAATAATTACTGAAGGCAAATTACTTGGTAGTTTCATAAAAAAAGTAGGATACCTGAAGTGTATTAGATAACACCATGTTTATAACTATGTATTATACCATTTTCAATATCACTTTAATAGCAAATCATTCTCTTCATTATGGATATCTCCTTATAATACAATGATCTGACAGCAAAAATGTGGAAGGAATTAAAAGAGAACTAAAGGAGAATATTTTTGAATGATCTGGGAAAGGAAGAAAAGCAAAAACAAGTAGGTTTCCCTAGAGGCAGGGTTAGCCAATGGATTACATGCATAACCGAAAGAACAGGGACATGAGACAATAAAAGGCTGGAAGTATGAGAAAAATATAAAAGGAGTCATCAAAGAACCTGTTTACTACTCCTTGGCTCTTAGCTTGTGCCCAAGAGGAGGAATCTTTCTGAAACCTTACATTAGCACCTTTAAACTCATAATATAGGAATCACTTTAATTCTAATATTATACCAATCAGGCAATCACAATAGAAATACTCCTGAACTCTGTAAAACAAACAAAAACCCACAAAGCTAACAGTACACTCGGAAAACTCCCAGGCACAGTTTTCTTTATAAATATTAACTATTAGTAGACAGGAGAGAGGAAAAGGGTAATAGGAAAACAAAAAGCACAAAGAGGAAAAAGAAATCATGAAGGTAAGTCTAGTCTGTAGTACTCTGTAGTCTTAGCTCTCATACTATCACACATTTAATAGGTTCCTCACAAATGAGAGGCACAAAGACAGTATCATTCTAGGGATACATCTTTAAAGAGTTGTTATTCAGAAAAATTATAACCTTTTGACTAAAAAAAACCCAGAAAAGTCTCTTTATACTTATTTTTATTAAACAAATAAAGTTGGTAATGGAACTTTTTGTTTAATGCATAATAAGTCCCTTTATTAGAGAAATTATACAATATTGGTGAACATAGTGAATAGTCACATCTAGGGGTTAATTCTTTAAAAATCAGAAGCAATAATTATATAATTTTTCTGCCTGCTTCATTACATTGTGAAATGTCTTGTGTAGTCATATTCTATTGTTGGAATGACAGCTTGTACAAATTTCAAGAAAATTAGAAGATACCTGAAAGTCTCTAGCTAAGGAAAATAAATTGGTAAACCGTTCTATGATTTAGGCTAACATTGTCTTGATCTATCTTATTAAGCAATAATTTATAATAAAAATATATGAAACATAATAATCAAGTACATAAAAAAACTCACATAACTATTCAACATGAAGAATCTATAAATTTTTTGAGTCTCTGTAACTTTAAATGATTCAACATTCCTATTAAGTGAAAATGCTTAATAAGTCTGAGTGTTTGAAAGTCCAGTTATTGTTATATAAAAATAAAAACAAGGTCACCCATGTTTAAATAACATAAAATGGTCTCATTATCTGGAAGTTTACTAGAGGGCATTAGAAATGGGACAGAAGGGAGTCAGGCAGTAGCGCAGCAGGTTAAGCGCAGGTGGCGCAAAGCTGAAGGAGTGGCATGAGGATCCTGGTTCGAGGCCCCCGCTCCCCACCTGCAGGGGAGTTGCTTCACAGGTGGTGAAGCAGGTCTGCAGGTGTCTATCTTTCCCCCTGTCTTCCCCTCCTCTGCATTTCTCTCTGTCCTATCTAACAACAATGACATCAATCATAACTACAACAAGGGCAACAAAAGAGAATAAATAATAAATAAATATAAAAAAAAAGAAATGGGACAGAATAAATAATATAATAAAGTACTGAAGTATATCAAACCAGTGTAAAAGACTGGGTGGGGGTGGGGAGGCCCAGGTCTTAGAACATGATGGCAGAGGAGTATCTAGGGGGTTAGATTGTTATGTGAAAAACCAAAAAATGTTATACATGTACAAACTACTGTATTTCAGTGTTGACTGTCAACCATTAATCCCCCCAATAAACAAAAAACAAGTACTAAAACAGGAGGCTGGGTAGTGGCAGACCATGCACAAGTTTCCAGGTTCAAACCTCTACTCCCCAGCTACAGGTCTTCAGGTGCCTATCTTTCACTTTACTTTCCTCCCCTCTCTCTTTCTCTTTTTCCTATCCAATGAAATGTAAAGAAAGAGGGCTGGGGAGATAGCATAATGGTTCAATCTCTAGTACCACCATAACCCAGAGCTGAGCAGTGCTCTGGTTAAAAAAGGAAAAAAATGTCCACTGTTGAGTGGTGGATTTGCCATGCAGGCACTGAGCCTCAGTAACAACCCAGGAAGCAAAAAAAAAAAAAAAAAGGGGGGGGGGAAGAGTACATAAAGAATTGATTAGAAATCCTCCAGCAAAAGAACCAATTCTGACTGATAAATAACTGTCAAACAATGTTATGCTGTCTTTAATGAATCCTGGATTCTTATCTATGTTCACTGCACTTAGAAACACTAGAGCTTGATATTTTTTTAAATGTTTATTCCCTTTTGTTGCCCTTGTTGTTTTATTGTTGTAGTCATTATTGGATAGGACAGAGAGAAATGGAGGGAGGAGAGGAGGACAGAGAGGGAGAGAAAAAGATAGACACCTGCAGACCTGCTTCACCGCCTGTGAAGCGACCACCTGCAGGTGGGGAGCAGGGAGCTTGAACCAGGATCCTACACTGGTCCTTGAGCTTTGCGCCACGTGCGCTTAACCTACTGCGCTACTGCCTGACTCCCCTAGAGCTTGATTTTTATTGTGGGGAATCAATGACATTATTATGATTTATTACCAATGTGAATGCATTATGTTCAATAGAGTTCAAGATTATACCTACTTGGATAAAAAGCTCTTAGCTTATCAATCAGCGCTCAAAGTTCCTCTGAAAGAAGGAAGTTTTCAGTACAGTGGTCTGTTTGATTCCATCTACCTGACTCTATCTAAAATAAATGAACCAAAAAGTAAAAAACACATACAAACAAGGAGGCTGCTCTTGTTTGGAATGAAAATACGGTGTTTTAAGAATATTTAAGATACACTTCGGGAGGTTAAGTGCACGTGGCACAAAGCATAAGGATCCTGGTTCGAGCCCCTGGCTCCCCACCTGTAGGGGAGTCACTTCACAGGCGGTGAAGCAGGTCTGCAGGTGTTTTATCTTTCTCTCTGTCTTCCGCTCCTCTCTGCATTTCTCTCTGTCCTATCCAACGACAACACCAATCGTAACAACAACAATAAAACAACAAGAGCAACAAAAGGGAATAATAAATAAATATTTTAAAAAAGATACACTTCATAGACTTTACTTTTAAATTAATCTACTTGCTAAAGTTGTATTATTTCCTTCAGAGAGACTTTTCACTGGTAATCACTTAACTTTTCTTTTAACTGATGGGAAAGGACATTTTTGGTAACATGTTGAAAATACACTTAAGAAAGATACTCGGGTTTTTATCCTCTAAATTAAAATTGTCCTTCATGAATAAACTAAATCTATTGAGTTTCTTTTCCATTAAGAGGAATTTTTATGTGTTCATACACTTTGAGCCCTTATATCTGAGATGTACAAAATTATTCATGGGTTGTTGCCCAGAAATGCATATTGATCTGAGGCTCTGCAACTGGGTAAAGCTAACTTGTACATATACACAAGGACATGTGCTACCTACCATAATATAACATTTCTACATAAAAAAATTTCACCAGTAATTTAAAATGTGATGGTCTAAGACAATTTATAGTGAACTATGTTAGTAAGTCAACTAAATTTCCCCCCAAAAGGAGGACCATTAAGAACTACTTTCCACTAATCATATGCAAAGATAAGGATACATATGAACACCAAGTTCTCCCCCACCTTCTGCAACGGTCTCGATAATTTTCTTCATCACCTCAGCATGCCTAGAAACAAGAACAAACAAAAATCTTATCAGCAATAGATTTAATCAAAACAAGAAAACCAACAGATACTTTGTTTTCAGAGCTATCAGCTTTATCAATGGATTAACTTCACAAATAATTGTTATATTGTAGCTGAATTTCCAACAAATAAAACTCCTGAATCATGAATACAGTTGTAGTGGAGAAGGAGACAATTTTTGAGAAGATATGTTAATCCCAGTGTCACTATTGAGCTTTCCTACAGAGGGCAGAAGGTCACAGAAAAAGATATCATGCCAGGGGACAAATAAAGAGCGATGACTAAGCTGCTCTCAGAAACAAGAAAAATCAGACAAGGAAAAATTGTTTAGCTCAGAACAAGTCAAAATTGAGTTAAGGAAAAGTTAACTGATGTGCATTAGCAAGTTGACATAATTAATTCCATGTATTAATGGACATTGTAAAATTTATTTTATTCTATTTAAAAATAATTTTTTTGGTTTTAAACAAAGAAAAGCATTTGATGTTCTTGTTCTAGCCACAAATCTTTTCACTCTCAACTAGTGCTCCTCTTAAGCTATGAAAAAGAATGATTACCAAAAGTTACCTGGACACATAAACTGAAAAAGGGACAATGTAAGGAAGAAAGAATCTTTCATTTATAACTTCAATAAAGTCACTTCAATTGTGACTTCCATGACTACACGTACTCAACTTAAAATGTGAGAGGAAAGCATTAATTTGAATTTAAGTTGTAGTCCACAAAAGGCCTAAAATGTCCTTGAAGTCTAGGCCTCTGGCTTGTTTATGGTATTTATCTCCTACTTCAATATAGGTGTTTACCTCCTACTTCAATATATAATCAATTACTAAAATACTTAACATTATCAGTTAAATTACTTTATTTCCACCCTTGCTGAGTAAAATTTACAACTCAGAAAGAGGCATATTTCAGTTTGATAAGCATTTGAATCCTAAAACCGCAAATATAAAGGTAATCAGAGGGTAGGTTGAGGGTATGTAATACTATGAGCAAAAACTCAGGTTCAAGCTACCACTCCCCAACTTCATGAGGAGTAAAGCAGGTCTGCAGGTGTCCATCTTTCTCTCATCCTGTCTATCTCTAAACACGCCCCTCCTCAATTTCTCTCTATCCTATCAAATAAAACAGAAAAAAAAGGGTGGCAGGGAATGGCCACCAGAAGTAGCAGATTCGTCGTGCAGGCATCAAGCCCCAGCAATAACCCTGGTGGCAATATAAATAAATAAGCAAATAAATAAATAAGGAATCAGCATAACGGCTCTTAGTTCTTAAATTAAAACCTTGTAAATAATTCAAAGCTGAAACTAATGATTTCTGAATTATTTTTTGCAGCTAAAAATAATACCCTTTGACAGAAATAAGCTTGGTAAAATAACCGAGGCTTCCTATGAGATAAAATCTGGGAGTAATGAGGTTGCAAAAAAAGGAAATGTGAAGACTTGTCCAGCAAACCATAACAAAGGGACTTTTCAAAGTTAACCCAATTAACAAATAATGTGATGATAATATTAACTATCGATTGTCTTTTTGAACCCTAAGACAGCAGGAACCTCACATCTTCACTATAGAGCCCCTACTTCCCCCAGTCCTGGAACCCTTGGATAGGGCCCACTTTCCCGTATGCATCTCCCAATCCAAACCAAATAACATTGCATCTGCCGATCACAACCTAACCAAAGCAACGATTGCTACCTCAACATGCTTCACCTCAGAATGTATCCAGAGACTTCACGTGTGGAATGACAACCCTTCAGCTTCATTACTCGGGTGAGACCTTTCCTTTAATAGTACACTCTAATTTCATCTCAGGTAGTTCACTTTCCAACAAAGTCCCATAACCTAGATATACACCAGTTTCTGTGAGAGAGAGCTTATGTGCACACGTATCCATAAACTACTGCAAAATATATACCTGAAAGCAGGACTACACTAGAGTTTGCAGTGAGTACCTCCCTAATACTTCCTCTCCACTATTCCAAGCTTGGGATCCATGATTGCTCAACAAATTGTTTGGCTTCATATGTTAACTCTCTTTTCAATCACCAGGTTCCAGATGCCACCAGGATGCTGGCTAGGCTTCCCTGGATTGAAGACCCCACCAATGTGTCCTGGAGCTCAGCTTCCCCAGAGTCACACCCTACTAGGGAAAGAGAGAGGCAGACTGGGGGTATGGACCGACCAGTCAACGCCCATGTTCAGCGGGGAAGCAATTACAGAAGCCAGACCTTCTACCTTCTGCATCCCTCAACGACCCTGAGTCCATGCTCCCAGAGGGATAGAGAATGGGAAAGCTATCAGGGGAGGGGGTGGGTTATGGGGATTGGGTGTTGGGAATTGTGTGGAGTTGTACCCCTCCTACCTTATGCTTTTGTTCACTAATCCTTTCTTAAATAAAAAATTAAAAAAAAAAAAATATATATATATTTATTTATTTTTATGAGGTAAACAGTGTATACAAATAACAAAAAGAGAGAGACTAGAGTACTGCTCAGCTGTGGTATGGTAGTACTGAGGTTGGACCTGGGACATCTAAGGACTCAGGCACGCAAAGCTGGTGTTCTACTACTCTGGCCAGTGAAAGGACTTTGAAAAACTTGAATGTTGCATTTAGTAGTCCAGTAAGGTAACCGTTTTCATCTGACGAAATTTCTTACTAGAATTTCTAGATGTTTTGTGAAAGTAGTCATTAACAACTAATCCAAAGAGGCGGTTGGGAGGTGGCACACCTGGCTAAGCACATACATTACCATGCTCAAGAATCCAGGTTTTAACCCCCAAAACCCACCTGCAGGGGAGGAAGCTTCACAAGCAGTAAAGCAAGTATACAAATGTCTCTCCTTTTATCTCACCATCCCCTTTCAATTTTGCTCTGTCCTATCAAATAAAAAGAAGGGGGGAGAGAGAAAGAGAGAAAAGGATGGGGTGGGAGGATTGCCACCAGGAGCAGTGCATCTGTCATGCAGCCACTGAGCCCCCAGCTATAACTTGGTGTCAACAGAAAGAAATGAAAAATAAAAATAAAATCCACAACTAACCCAACTAAATTGCATGTAATATCTTTTATTGCATGTAATATCTTTTATTCTAAAGAAAATTCTGAACAAATCTTGCTCATATATACAGCCTCACATATTTGGCCCCACAAAAATACAAATTCAAATTGGAAAACACACTTGATTTGGCCAGTCTGAAAGTCTCTTAACAGAAGCATAAAGAATAGAAGTATTGCATACATCTATCCTTTTATAATCAACAAAGGGAGAAGAGCAGGTTACCTAGAAAAAGCAAACAGTTA
Organism: Erinaceus europaeus; assembly: GCF_950295315.1. Classification (NCBI taxonomy): domain Eukaryota; kingdom Metazoa; phylum Chordata; class Mammalia; order Eulipotyphla; family Erinaceidae; genus Erinaceus; species Erinaceus europaeus. The sequence continues at coordinate 90,419,670 of NC_080170.1, read as the reverse complement.
ACTTTATCTTCCACAATCATAGAAAGATACTTATCAATAGATTAAGCCATGTCTAGTTAATGATTATTTTTTCAATCTAAAAAAAGGATATTCCACAACTATTCTTAAGCTAAAAGGGGGCAGTGGGAGAATGAAATCAGAAAGGTCTATAAGTGCACTGAAAATTTTAAAATATTTTTTCCTTTCTTATGCACAAAAACATTTTTCATTTTCCTGTAGAACCAGGGCTTTTCTCCCTTAAACATGTGCAATTTCACCACTCCCAGGTCATTTTTTCTTTCAGACTGAGAGATCAAGGAGAGAGACACCAGAGCACTATCTGGTGAGCTCTCTCTTTAGCCTCAAAGATAAGAACATTTCTAAGGAAGACAAAGGATAATTTTATTTGCTTACTATATAATTTTTCAGGGCATTATCACTATGATTTTCCAAGCATTACACTTATCAAATACACATGCACACTCTACCTGCATGGGTGAACTGAACACATAGGAGGTGGTGGGAGATGAGGGTGATTTTCAATGGTCACTGTTTTCTTCACATGATCTTGACTGATATCTTCATACATGTGCTCAACTGTTAAAGGCTGCCGTTGCTGAAACCATAAGAAGGTTTTTAAAATTACTGCATAAAAACTTTGAGGCCTAATCTTATAGTGCTTTACTTATTACTATGTCACCATGAATTGTAATTTAAAATTCTGCAATATACAAAACTACTGGATTATTTTGAAAAAGGTTTATAATTCAGTTACACCAGAAAAGAGAGAGGGAGGTCTGTATGTGAGACAGTGTAACATCAGCCACTTCCTAATGCAATAAAAATATTCCCAAAAAGGGCAGTTTTTTAGGCCTCCAGAGAGAAACTGAGAGGGGAGGGGAAGACAGAGAGGAAAGACAAGACACCTGCAGACCTGATTCACCCCTTGTGAAGCAGCCCCCACTGCAGGTGGGAAGCCCGGGGCCTTGAACCAGGAAACCAGGATCCTTGAGCAGGTCCTTGCACTTTGTACTATGTGCCCTTAACCTGGTGTGCCATCACCTGGCCCCCTATAGGCACATTTTATTTCAGGTAATTTTTAATTAGCTAGATAATTAAATAAAAATTCATGTTACAAGTAGCACAATCATTCTGTGTGTATATATGGATATATACATACATATATACGCATATGTACATAATATATGGTAGAACAACTTATTGGTAGCACTGAGGCCTAATTTCACTGTTTCTGGGCCAACTTTTTCATTCTTTTGAAAGAAAATTCAGATAAGGGGGGAGAGAAGATGGGTTGCAGGGAGGAGGGAAAGAGAAATACCATACCACCACTCCACTCTCTGGAGCTTCCCCTAGTATGTGGGATAACCATGTGAAATCAAGGATCAAACCTCTGTCCTTGTGTATGATAAGACACCTGCTCTACTGAGTGAACTCTCTCTCAGCCTCCCCGCACTCCCTAAAGAAAAATTAAAGCTTAATACAAACCAAGTTTATGGCAAAGTAACAATTATGTAATGTGACTTCTAAATTCTTAGCAGTTTTTGTCACGCTTAGTAATTCATAGTTCCTTTCCTCCCAAAAAAACTATTATTACAAAATTGTGAAGCTAATAATTCCTGCAATTGAAAGACCGTAATATATACCTATGAGGCTAATGGACCAATGCCAACAATTTAAAATATTTACATTAAAATATATAAATGTTTTACCTCATCATAGCCAAACAACCATAGTCGTGGTGTCTGGTAATATTTATCGTAAGTGATATAAAGGTCATAAGTTCTGGTTTGTAAAATAGAATCTTCACCTCCAGTATCAGCTTTGGCTTTACAAGATTCTACTATTTTCCTTGTGTCAAGGGTAGCCTGTCAATAAGAGGAACATTTACTATCTTTAAAATCAATACAAACATAACATGTTAGGAAACATTATCTTCCCACCCTACCTTCCTATTTCATAAGCAAACATAAATCAAAACTAAAAGCTAAAAAAACAAAAGCTATGTGTTACATGCCATAACCAACATAAAAATAAAAATTTGCTTGAAAGGTTAAGATATAAAAATACCAACTCCTTATGGACCGACCAGTCAACACCCATGTTCAGCGGGGAAGCAATTACAGAAGCCAGACCTTCTACTTTCTGCAACCCTCAACAACCCTGGGTCCATGCTCCCAGAGGGCTAGAGAATGGGAAAGCTATCAGGGGAGGGGGTGGGTTGTGGAGATTGGGTGGTGGGAATTGTGTGGAGTTGTACCCCTCCTACCTTATGTTTTTGTTCATTAATCCTTTCTTAAAAATAAAATTAAAAAAAAAAAATACCAACTCCTGGTGACTGGGCACATCTGGTTGAGCACACATGTTACAATGTACTGGGACCCAGGTTTGAGACCCTGGCCCCCACATGCAGGGAGAAAAAAAGCTTTCCAAGTGCTAAATTAGTGTTGCATGTGTCTTTCTGTCTCCCTCCCTATCACCCCCTTCCCTCTAAATTTCTGACTGTTTCTATCCAATAAATAAAAAAAGGCAATAAAAAATTGTACCAAAAAAAGCTCCCATGTTAACATTGAAAATGAAAGAAAATTCAATTTACAAACCTCATCTGTTTCCAACAATCCACTTTCTTCATATTCTGTTGCAAAAAAAACAAAAGATGATCAAGTTCAAGAAAACTCATTAAATTATATATATATATATATATGGTTTTTTTTTTTTTTTTTTTGCTTGGCTTTTGATAGAGGATGGGATATAGAAGAGAGAGGAGCCAAAGGAGGAAGAAAGAGACAGAGAAAGACAGGCAACTATAGCACTGCTCTTCTGCTCAGAACTGTGGCCCCTACCAGTGGGGACCAGGGACTTAAACCGAGGTGTTATGCATGGTGTGTGTTCTACCTGGTACACCACCACCTGGTATATATAAACTATACATTTTTAAGAGTATTATTCAAAAACTTTTTCTTTTTTAATGTAGAGCTAGAGATCAAACTCAGGATGTCACACATCCATTCTACTATTCATAGAAGTTCTACTCACTTTGTCTTTATTGCTCTCCTATATGCAGAAGGAAAGTACTCTACCTTCTGAGTCACCTCCCTAGCCACTCTGCCTTGCTTTTTTTTCCTTTCAGTATGCTGCAAAGGAACGAAGACTTCACACCTGAGCAATATCACAACGGAGTGATCTCCCCAGGACAGTATGTTCATTATTTTAGAAGGAGAGGGAGACATACAAGAGCACTGCTCCACCATCATGGAGCGCCCATGATACCATCCACAGTGCTGCCAAATGGTGCCAGGGGTCAGACCTAAGGTAACAAACACATACAAGGTTTGTATACTCTACCAGACGAATTATTTCCTGGCATGATTTTTAATTGACAATATAGAACAATACCAAGTAGGTGATTCTATACTTCCAAGCAGCTTTACCTGACAGAGCCAAAGAAAGTTAAAGTTTGGTTTATGCTAGTCTATTAGTACTAACACTCGGAATAATGATCCTATACATTTCTGAATGACTCCACAGTATATCTGATTTGTATAACTTCGTAAGATGTCCTCTGCTAAGCAAAATAAGTCAGAATGTGAAAAACAATTATTAGCTTTTTATACTATTATTATCTATTGGTTTTTGTACTAAGATGTTATTAATTGGAGAAACAAACAAAAAAGGCAAATACATGACCAAACTTTGTTCTGTTCTGAGATAGTCTAGGAATTATATTAAGAAACTGTATCTTAGACCTGTGCTCAGTACTGCACATGGGTGGGGGGTGGGGGGATCACAATATTGGGAGCTGGGCAGTGGCACATGCAAAACAGTGCACAAAAATCTGGGTTCAAAACCCTGAACCCTGATCCCTACCTGCAGGGGGAAAGCTTTATGAGAGGTGAAACAGTATATATATATCTCTCTCTATCCCCCCTCAATTCCTCTCTATTTAAACAAATCAATAAAGTATTTTTAAAGAAACTTTATTATTTTTCCCTTTTGTTGCCTTTGTTTATTGTTGTCATCATTATTGTTATTGCTGTCACTGTTGTTGGATAGGACAGAGAGAAATGGAGAGAGGAGAGAAGACAGAGGGGGAGAGAAAGACAGACACCTGCAGACCTGCCTCACAACTTGTGAAGTGACTCCCCTGCAGGTGGCGAGCTGGGGGCTCGAACCTGGGTCCTGATGTTGGTCAGTGCGCTTTCCACCATGTGTGCTTAACCCACTGCACCACCACCCGGCTCCCAATGAAATATTTTTTAATTACAAAGTTAATACAGTAGAAGCATCTAATATCAAGATAAATTCTGAACTGATTAAATTCAATCCAATTTAGGCTATTAAAATCATCTCTGGAATGTCAAATGTTAAACCTTAAAGCTCAGTGGAACATAATCTAAGTAAATAAGTAAGTAAGTAAGTAAAACATTATGAGAGAAGGCCAGGCAGTGGCATACCTGGTTAAAATGCACACATTGCAGTGCACAAGAGAGCAGGTTCAAGCCCCTGGTCCCTACCTGCAGGGGGAAAGCTTCATGAGTGGTGAAGCAGGACTGCAGGTGTTTCTCTGTCTCTCTCTTTCTCTATCTCCTCTTCTCTCTCAGTCTTTATACAATAAATATATTTAAAAACAAACAAACAAACAAACAAACATTATGAGAGAGGAGAAAGGACCAAAGCACTACTCAGCTCTGTCCTAAAGTGTCAGGCATTGAACCTGTGACCTCTGGGCCTATAGGCATGTAAGTTGGTGCTAAGTTAGGCAGAGTTACATAATTTATGTGAATTATAAACAACTCAAAGTCAATATATTAGTGTGATTAAAGCAAATCTAGAATATAAATACCTTCCATATCTGCAGCTTCTCCTTCATCTTCCTCATCCTCCTCCTCACATGATGCTGAATGATCTTGGAGTTTTATACTGTCCTTTGAAATTAATTTTACTTAAAGTTACTAAAATTTGTTTAATAGTTCAAACACTTAGCATCAATATGCCAGCAGAATTACAGCATAATGATTATGTGAAAGAGTCTCATATCTGAAGTTTTAAGGTTCCAGGTTCAAACCCTGACACCACCTAAAGCCAGAGCTGAGTAGAGCTCTGGTAAAATAAATAAATAAATAAAAATAATATATGAAATTTAAAACAAACAAACAAGTAGCAGAGTACCAAGAATCCTCTAAAATAGCCAGCTAAAGTTAAAAACACAGTAGCCATAACTCACTATTTTTAAAAAATGCTCATTTATGTTAATTTGCACAAATAACTTATAGGAAAAAAGGGTATCCATTTATAACCACAATATATGTGCAAATTAAATTTCTAACTACCTGAGGAAGACGGGTTCTCAAATCATGCTATTCTAATTTATTAATAATTCCCTGACCAAATTAGGTAAAGGATATAAGTTATCAAACTTTATACTTACTATGCTTTATTATAAAAGTTTAATTTCTTAAGTATACTATCACTACAATAAAAATAAGGTTAACCAAATACAAGCCCAATATGTAATTATCATTTTTACAAATTAATATTCTAAGTCTAAAGTCAAAGTAGTATTTTAGAATTTTAGAGAACTTACTTATCATTAGAAATTTTTATCAAATATATCATTATTAGAACTCAAATGTGAAACCAGAGGATTACTGTTAATAAATAAGTCAGTATCTGACAAATTTATCAGATGAAGAGAAATCTTAAAAACACTGGCAATGTGCATACAGGATATAGCATAAATAGAAACTAACAAATATTTCTAACTTTATATAAATGTCAAATAGTCTACATACTAAATTATTTAAAAATAAATTCTATATTAAACAGAAATGACAGTAAAGATATATTCTAAGTGTAGCTGTCCATCAGTATTCAAAGGGGACAGGTTCTCAAAACTCACCCACATACCCTGTCACCTATAGTCCTCTCTAGATTATTTGCAACATCAAATAGAAAGGCTACATAAGTAGCTGTTACACTAATATTTACAGAATGACAATGAACAAAGTCTACATGTTCATTCTCGGAGCAACCACTTAGCTCTAACAACACAATATATTTTTGATCCACTGCTGGCTGAATCAATAGATATAGAAGGCTGACTATTTATTCTTTGGTAGGACATAAATATGTTAAGCATATTATCCAAGTGCCTTATTAACTATTTTTCTATATGCTAAAAATTACTGAATACTGTAAGTCTATAAAAAGTACTGTTCCTAGAGGAGAGTTTTCAAGAGAGGAATGGGATATAGAACTCTGGCGGTGGGAATTGTGTAGAACTGTACCCCTCTTATTCTATGGTCTTGTTGATATTTTTTATTTTATAAATAAATTACTAACAAAAGAGAAAGGGGCCCCCAAATACTTCCATGAAACTTTAAAAAAAGTACTGTTCATTCACACTACACGGCTATTTAGTATTATCAAAGTTTGAAACATGTACACTAATAAAGTAAAAATGGTCTGATTTTGATTTATAGTTGGTCAAATTCTTCAAAAAAAATTTCACAAGGATGAACCTTAGTGAAACTTCCATCCCCAGCTCCTAAAGCTAGCATAAAATTGTACAATGAAAAAAAAACAACAAAAACTTAGGTGGTGGTACACTTGGTTAAGCTCACACATTACAGTGTGCAAGGACCCAGGTTCAAGCTCCTGGTCCCCCCTGAAAGAGGAAAACTTCACTAGTGGTGAAGCAGTGCTACAGGTGTCATTCTGTCTCTCTCCTCTATCTAGCCCTTCTCCCCTTTCAATATCTGTCTCTATCCAATAATAAATATATATATATTTTTTTAAAGAAAGGAAAATAAATTAGAAAATTTAGTTTCCCTTTGTGTTACATCGTACTAATGGATCTCAAGAGACCCTACTGACAAAAAAGACCCCAGGAGGAATTTACCAAATTGTAAATAAAATCGTATCTAACAGCATGTTACTAAAAATGTTTCATAAGACAAAAGGAAAACGATTTTCTGTCCAAATAGTCAATTCTTTGAAATAGGACTACTAACAAAATAATTTTGAAAAGCTAATGTAATAAAGAAAGCAAATCACCCCATTTTTACCTTCCCTCCAGAATAAGTCAACCAAAGAAATATAATATTTAGTTTCTATTCATTCAAAATGTGTGATTTCGGGAAATACTAAAGTTTACACTTGAATTCAAAATCAATAAAAGGCTATTAAAATTAGTAGAAAATTAAGACACTACAAAGGTTATAAGCAAACTGCTTATAACAATATTTAAATAAAAAAATTTAAATAAGGGGTCAGACAGTTGTGCATGAGGTTAAGTACACACATTACAGTGTGCAAGGACCTGGATTCAAGCCCCTGGTCACCACCTGCAAGGAGAAAGCTTCTTGAGTAGTAAAGTAGGGCTGCAGGTGTCTGTTTCTTTCACTCTCTATCTCCCTCTCCCTTTTCAATTTCTTTCCTAAATAAGTAAAAACTTAAAAAAAATTCAATATACTATTAGTATGAACAAGGAAAAGAAAAACTTAAAAACTTCTAATTACAGAAAATTTAGCACTTAAAAATAAAAAGCCATTTTTTAAAAAACTAGCTTAGAACTCTTACCTGTACACGAGAACCAGTAATCATCAATCAGTCATAAAAGAAAAAAAAACTTAACTATACAATCTTTTAAGGAAAATAAAAAACACACAACTGGGAAACAGTAGTGTGTTGATATGTTGACACGTGTGTGGGGGAGGGTTGCAAATAACTAGATCATTAAATTTAAAAGAATTTAGCTAATTAACCAGTACCTTGCTTTCCAGTGTAATTTCCTTTACTGCTTCAGTTACTCCTGTAATACCTGTTTAAAATTCAGCAGAAAATAGTAACTATTTGTAGTAATACTTGTAAACATCCTCCACTTAACTGATTCAGGCAATATGAAAATATTTTAAATGAATTCTCATAGTTTTTCTCAAAGGAGGAGGTGATATTAATTAACAGAAATTTTGAAAAGTAACTCATAATAATCCAAAAGGCATCTGTCAAATCTGTCAGAGTTACCCCCTTACTCTACCACTCTTCAATAATTTCTTATACTTACTTTCCTGGCATAAATCCTGTCAAGATACATTATCAATTCTCTTGAAATGAACAGATTAAGAGACTGTAAGATTCAGTCTTACATTTTATTTACATATAAATAAAACATTTTTTAAATTTTGTTATCTTTATCAGCCAGAAATCAAGAAGGAAGGAGGTGGCATAGAAGGAGAGGCAGAAAGAGAGAGATAGAGAGAGAGAGAGAATTGCAACTGCTTCACCACTTGCAATTTTTTCCCCCTGCAGCTGGGGGCCGGGGGTTCAAACCTGGGTCCTTGAGCACTGTACTGTGCACTCAACCAGGTGCCCCACCCCCCAACCCCTAAATAAAAAATTTTTTTCAGCATGGTACAGATACAATTATAATCATTCTGATATAGTTAATAGTACATTAATATGCTACCTGCTTTAGTAATCCAGGACATCAGAAGTAGTAATAACATACTTCTATCTTCTTGTAGCCACACCTTATGTAATCATTACATACACTAATAATTTTTCCCAATGAATAGTCTACAGAGAAGTAACATATTTGAGTCTTAAAGTGGAGAAAATGAGATTCTAATCTACATGTGATGACTTTTAACTCAATGCTTTCTCTACTCTATCCATCCATCCATCCTTGTATGCATCTATGCATCTATCAGACACTCAACATACAAGATGGCCAGCAAGCACGAGAAAAAGCTGATCATGAGTCCAGGTGGTATGTTGCTAGCAAAGCGTATGGGACCATATGCACAAGGACCTGTGTTCTAGCCCCAGATCACCACCTACAGTGGGTAAAACTTCATCAGTAGTGAAGCAGTGCTGCAAGTATCTATTTCCCTCTTCCTTCTCAATTATTCTCTATCATATATCCTTTATATGTCATATATATATATATATGTATATATATATATATGTAAATTTAAAATGGGTCAAAGTTTAAAAGTTAGACTAGAAACCATCAAATTCTTTGAGGAAAACATAGGCAGAACTCTTTTCCACATAAATTTTTATAACATCTTCACCAAAAAAAAAAAAAAAGACCAGTGAGGGGATCACAGCAAACTGAAAAGCTTTTGCATAGGAAAGGGATCCACCTCCATAACAGAGAGATGCCCCAAGGAGTGGGAGAAATTTTTTATTTGCCACACACTGGATAGAGAATAGCTAAAATACATTAAAGAGGAAAAAAAAAAAAGCTCACCAAAACAAAAAACTTCAACAAACTCAACAGCAGAAAGATAAACCACCCCACTCAAGATATAGGCAGAATAAAGCAAAAGTCACTGATGGTCAGGGAAATGCAAATAAAAACAATGAGTTAATACTTTGCACCTTTGAGAATGTCACATATTAAGAAAGACAGAAACTGTTGGAGAGGCTTTAGGGGGAAAGGGACTTTCCTACATTGTTGATGGGAATGCAACTCCTAAGGAAAAGTCAGAAATTCATCAGAATACTAGAAATAGACCTACCATATAACTCAGCAATGCCTCTCCTGGGATTTAATAAGGGGGAAACAAAAAACCCTATCCAAAAAGACCTAGGCACACCTATGTTTAAAGCATCACAATTTCTAAAAGCCCAAATTTGGAAGCAACTCAGATGCCCGACATAAGCAAATTGTGGTACATATACACATGAAGTACACACAGAAGTTAGAAATAATGAGGTCATCTATTTTACAATAGTCTGATCAGAACTTGACAGGACTTTTTTTTCAATTTTTCTTTTTTTTTTTAATTTTATTTATTTTCCCTTTTGTTGCCCTTGTTTTTATTGTTGTTGTAGCTATTATTGTCATCGCTGTTAGATAGGGAAGAGAGGAGGGGAAGACAGAGGGGGAGAGAAAGACAGATACCTGCAGACCTGCTTCACCGTCTGTGAAGTGACTCCCCTGCAGGTGGGGAGCTGGGGGCTCGAACCGGGATCCTTATGCTGGACCCTGCGCTTCGCACGGTGTGTGCTTATCCCGCTGTGCTACCACCTGACTCCCAACTTTTTTTTTTTTTTTTTTTTTAAGCAGCACTTCTTCTTCTTCTAGCGTTTGCTCTAGCTCATGGTAGTGCCAGGGATTGAACCTAGAACTCTGTACCCTCGGGCATGAAAGTTTTTTGCATGACTATTGTACTATCTCCTCTTCCACTGGTCAGAACAAAGATATCTTGTTGAGTGAGACAAGCCTGAGAGTGACCAATACTGAGTGATCTCTTACTTACATGTAGAACTAAAGAATAAAGGACAATCAGGGAAAAACATAAGGTGAAACTTGGACTGGGTATGCTGTGTTGCACCAAAGCAAAGCACTATGGGAATGAAGGGATAGGGACAGGAAGAGGAACACTGGGATCCTGGTGTATAGCCTAGACACAAATCAAGAAGAAATGAGAGGATATGCCTATGTGTTAAAACTACACTGTAAACCACTAACCCCCCAATTAAAAAAAAAATCATATATGGAGACTAGAGTGAATTATGAGCTCAAAACTTAGGAATTAGAGTGTTTCTGAGATTGTTACTTCATAGAATTATATTGATAATATCAAAGGCAGAAAAAAGGAGTCCAGAACATGTGGTAAGTGTAAGGTATGAGTCATGTGGCATGATGTCTTAGAAATCTTCAAAATGTTATTAAGTATTAAGCTCTGTAGTAAAGTAATTTTCATGCTATTTGCTTTGTGTTGTTTGGCAGGTAATTTATTGGGAAAATGATATGTGTGTGGATTTAATTTAAAACATGTAAGAATATGCTTTGTTAAAAAGAAAAAAAAGCTGAACATTACTAATTACTACAGAAATGTGATTCAGGACAACACTGAGATACCATCTCATGCCTTTAAGAATGATCTACTTCAAAAAGACTAGAAACAAATGTTAGTAAGGATGTGGAGGAAAAGAGACTCATACAATGCTGATGAGAATGTAAACTGGCCAGCCTCTGTAGAAAACATAAATTCTTTTCAAAGTATGAGTAACAGACTTGTCAAATGATCCAGCAAACACGTCAATACTAATTTGAAAGGATAGAAATATGCATTACCTACCTATGTTCACTGAGGTGCTGCTTACAATATAACTGATTTGGAAACAACCCAAAAGTTCAGTGACAGAAGAAAGGATGAGGAAAATTATGTCATACATAGACAATAGAATACTAGTTATAAAAAATAATATCTTGACTTTCTGCTACAACATGAATGGAAGTAGGTGATATCAAGCTAAATGAAATAAAAGGCAAATGCCAGATAATCTCACATAAACCCTTAATCTCTGACTACATATCTGAGATTACCAAAGAGAAGAAGAAAAAAATGGAGGAACAAAAGTCTGTGGTAAAGGGATGCTGACTCTCTAGTGGTAGAAGAGATGTAATATAATTTGAACAGGCATATTCTCCTAAAACACACTTTTGCAAACAAATATTACCTTAATAAAGAAAAAAAAAAGCCCAAGTTTCTAAATCTGTGCCTGTTATCACTATAAAGAAACAGATGATAGTCTCTCTCATTTTTTTTTTCCCAAGAAGTTGGACTAACAAGATATTTTGTCTCCAAGAAAAATTACTATTTGAGTTCTCTGTCCCTTAAAGTGTTTATCAAATGAAGTCAGTGATTCTTAACCAATAGAATATTTGGGAACATATGAGACATTTTTCATATTACAGCCAAAATGCTACAATCATCAAGTGGCTTGAACTCAAGAGTTCTGTGTTAGTCATTCTGCAATGCACAAAAAATGAATGCTATGAGAAAGAATTAGTCAGGCCCAAACATTATTAGTGCTGAGGTTGAGAAACCTTGCTCCACTGCAGTTTTTGATATGCATTTTAATTTCTAGGACATAAGAGAAAACCTGTTTATAGTATGTTAACAAACTCAATGTATCCACATTTAAACTAGATAAAAATGGTAGTTTAGCTACAACAATATATAATATACATTTATACTGTCATGTAAATATAACAGTAAAATATGTTAGAACTTGGATAAGAAATCATATTCAGAGTTCCAAATAATATACACAAACATGCATTTGTTAAAGGCTTGAGTCAATTTAACAAAGAACTACTGAACAACTTTAGTATCAAAAAAAAGTATGATAGCTATTGAGAATTTAACTATGAATCTCCATCTTTATGGCTTCTTTTTTAAAAATATTTATTTATTCCCTCTTGTTACCCCTGTTGTTTTATTGTTGTAGTTATTATTGATGTCCTTGTTGTTGGATAGGACAAAGAGAAATAGAGAGAGGAGGGGAAGACAGAGAGGGGGAGAGAAAGATAGACACCTGCAGACTAGCTTCACTGTTTGTGAAGCAACACCCCTGCAAATGGGGAGCCAGGAGCTTGAACCAGGTCCTTAGGCTGACCCATGCCCTCTGTGTGGCCTGCCCTTAACCGGCTATGCTACTGCCTGACTCCCAGCTTTTTTTTTTTTAATTTTATATTTATTTATTTTTCCTTTTGTTGCCCTTGTTGTTTTTTATTGTTGTTATTGATGTCACCATACAGAGAAATGGAGAGAGGAGGGGAAGACAGAGGGGGAGAAAAAGACAGACACCTGCAGACCTGCTTCACTGCCTGTGAAGTGACTCCCCTGCAGGTGGGGAGCCGGGGGCTCAAACCGAGATCCTTACACCAGTCTTTGCTCTTAGCGCCATATTAACCTGCTGCATTACTACCCGACTCCCATCTTTGTGGCTGATCTAATAGTCATTCAACAAACAAGTACTAGGTATTTTAAATACCATGTCTTTGAGTGAAATAAAGATGAAGACAGCATAGCTCCTGTACAGCTTGCCATCCAGCAATGGAATGATACACAAGGAATTGCAGCATACAGCGGAGTAGGCATATTCAGTATTTCTACGTGGCTTTTTAAAAAAAAAGAAATAAAGAAAATACTGACATTTCTAAATTGTTTCTGAAGTAACAGCAGCAGCGGAGTAGGCATATTCAGTATTTCTACGTGGCTTTTTAAAAAAAAGAAATAAAGAAAATACTGACATTTCTAAATTGTTTCTGAAGTAACAGCAGAAAATTGGCATACTCCAAAGGCATATTTTCTTTTTATCCCCATCCCCAACATGTGTTCTTGCTTTTCAGATAAAAGTCTACTGGGACAAAACTGTGCCTTATGTAGTCTCTGGATTTTTTTTTTTTTTTTTTTTTGGGGGGGGGTGTTGGAGGTAGAGTTAATCAAGGATGTTATAAAATAATGTAAAAGAGTATAAAATGATTTACAATAAAAGAATACTATTCTAGTCTGCTCTTACCTGTGTTATGATAAGTATCTACCCACCCTCCATCACCATCATCTTCCTCAATGATAGCTTCCAATTCATCTGAATATTCCATCTGTTTGCATCGCTTATAACATGGCACTAAAAATGCAAATAGTTATTAGCACATACTCTGCTTTCTACAAATCCATTAGAAAAGTTAATTATACTATATGGTACAACTACCACCAAGAATTAAGTGAATATATTGTATTTTATTTCTAAAGAAAATGATTGAAAAGTTAAGTCTCAACTCACAGACGTACAGTTATTTGACTACATTTGTCTTTCCTAGAAAGCTTTCTCAGAGCTGGTGAGAGAGCTCACCTGGGGAGGCTGCCTGCTCTGCCATGACGACCACCCAGGGGTATTCAAGCCTGTCCCCCACCTCTGTCCCTACTCTGCTAGGGAAAGCTTTAGCTTTGTGGTGTTGTTCTTACTCTCCCTCTTTCCATTTGAAAAAGACATCCTTTAGCAATGAAACCCCAATTACAATAAAAAATATACAAATCTCAGAAGAAAAGTAGACTCTACTGGATCCTATATATTTCCTATAATGGTCTGAAGAACATAACAGGTTAAAATATAAGAGGACATTCAACCTCAGGTTAATTAATAATATCTT